>NW_010147375.1:649-1057 GCF_000699245.1 Pterocles gutturalis | reverse complement strand
AGCCGCTGCGGGGGGAAGCGCAGAGCTTGGCCTTGAGCGGCCGAGGCCCATCCCCCCGCCGCGTCCCTCCCTGCCCATCCCCGGGGCCCCCGCCGTGGAGGCTTGGGATGTCATTTGGGGGATTTTTTTCCAGGATTTGGGGAGTTTACTGGTGCTCAGCCCCTGTGCAGGATGCAGCCGGGCTCTCCAGCACCGAGCTCTGCTGCTTGCCTCCAACAAATCTTTCGGTGGGATTGTTTTTTGGTGTTTTTTTGGTTCTGTTTTGGTTTGGATTTGCAGCTTTCCCTCTGCCGGGGTGCCGGCGGGGCGTGCTGGGAATTACGGAGCGGGTGTTTACCCATCTGCGGCTCTGTGGAGGTGTGCGGCGGTGTCACCGTAGCCGGAGGGACAGGGAGGGACCCCGCGATG
>NW_010147375.1:0-628 GCF_000699245.1 Pterocles gutturalis | reverse complement strand
CTCCCCCCCCCGGCTTGGGAAAGGTGCCCCCTCGCCGTGTCGGTACAAGCCCCTGGGAAAGCGTGCAGACGTGTGCGTCCTCTTGCACGTGGGTGTGCGAGCGAGCCTTCCTCTGCACCCAGAAAAAAAAAAAATCAGGAGTGTTTTCTGCTGGGAGACCTTTACTATTCCTCCCCCCGTGCATCCCCATCCTCCTCACCTCCAGCACCGACTTCACCTCCTCCCTCTTGCACATGGAGCTGCTGGGCATCGAGAGCTGCCCAGGAACCCGTCCCCTGCCTGTCCCTGTCCCCTGGTCCCCCCCCATCCTCTCCTCGCCGAGCGATGCTGCTGGGTCGACGGCGGCTCAGTGGGGTTTGAGCCCGGGGCGCATGGCCGTGAGTTTCGTGGCATCATTGACGGAGTGAGCATGGCACAGCTCCGTGCCAGCGTCCTCGGAGGGGTGACAAACCGGGGGACGCTTCTGAGAAATGGGAAGTGATGAACTAATGCCAGAATTGCTGTGTCAGCAAAAACCCAACGGCCTCGGCAGCCCGCTGGGGAGGGTGCCGGCCCGGCGGATGGATTGTCGGAGGTTCTGAACACGGGGAGCGGAGCGGTGAGATCACCCTCGCCACCTCGTCACCGC
>NW_010147374.1:0-816 GCF_000699245.1 Pterocles gutturalis | reverse complement strand
GAGATGGGCAACACTGTCAGTTGGCCAACACTGGCTTTTCTGCAATGAAGAGGAATTCATTGTGCAAGGCACTGTGCAAACAGACCAATAAGATGATCTCTGACAAAGAAGGAACTGACACATAAATGCCTCATTGTGCCTTGATTGAATGCTATTTGCATACATTATAACAAAGCTGTGACCATTAACACCAGGTGAAGTTTAGTGTGCATATTTTAACTTGGATGTCTTTATTGCTTTTTCCTATCCTATATGATTTTAATGCAATCCAGCTTGTTCAATTTAAATTAAACAAATTTTATCAGATGGCTAAGCAGACCCCACATTTCTTTATGATTTCATGAAGAATACAAATGCAGAAATGTTTTCCGCAGGCATGTCTGTGTTAAATTCAGGTAAACTCATTAAAACTCATTCTATTAAGCTAGTCAGATTTTCACAATAAGCCAATGTGAGAAAAAAAAAAATTGAAGTAATGAAGTGGTACTACATGGATCCTGAAATGATGTGCTGTGTCCTGCAGGACGTGGTCAAAGCACATGGAAGAGCAAAGAAAACGGAGTGATCCTATATTTAGATTTCTCTCTTGAATTAAAAGACATCCAGATCTGTATTAACTCAGATTAGGGAATCTAAAGCACAAATTTACAATTCATGTTCCCTTTAATAACAATACTAACAGTCACGGGAGTTTTCAAAAGCAGTGGCACTAACTGTGCTCACACAGAAATTACTGTCTTCAAAAAGGAGCTAACCATAGGCTAACAGACAGTGGAAGTTAAACAATATTCTGTCAAGAAAATTAAGATATCTGTA
>NW_010147373.1:1467-1758 GCF_000699245.1 Pterocles gutturalis | reverse complement strand
AATAAATTGAGAAATATCCAAGCGCCGCTCGATTCGTTAAGGAACGGAATCGATGGCTGATTTAATTCCGCGTCCAGGAGGATGCTGATGGATGGGGAAAAAAAAAGTAGTGAATTAAAAAAATAATTAAAAAAAATTAAAAATCTATTTTAAATGAGCTCATTAAGGGCAGAGCATCAATTATTTATGGGTTTAATTTCCAATTATTGCCGCGGTACCGTTGGGCTGGGGAATCTTGGGGTCGTCATGGCGATGGGATGCTTTCGTTAGCGTGAGTTAATTAATTAAAGA
>NW_010147373.1:367-1451 GCF_000699245.1 Pterocles gutturalis | reverse complement strand
ATTGGTTTTGCTGATTTGGGGACTGGGGGGGGGAAATATTCTGATATATGGGAAATATTCTGATATATTGGGAATATTCTGAAATATTGGGAATATTCTGATATAGGGGAAATATATTGAAATATGGAAAATATTCTGATATAGGGGAAATAATCTGAAATATTTGGAATATTCTGAAATATTGGGACTATTCTGATATAGGGGAAATCTATTGAAATATGGGAAAAATCTGGAAATATTGGAAATATCCCAAAATATCGGAAATATCCCAAAATATTGGAAAGAGTTTGGAAATCTCTTTTTCAACCCCAACCAAAGGAACCATCCATCACCCCCCCACTAAATTTCACCCCCCCCGCCAGCTCCATCCTCAGCTGGGATCGCCGCCAAATTCCCAATTCTCCTCCTGTTAGGGCTGCGCCTCGCCCAGAATTCCAATAAACCAGAAAAAAAAATAATCCAGCCATGGAATATTTTGCAGAATAAATAGCGGCGCAAAGGAAAAACATCTGAAAATGTTTTGGTTTTTTTTAATTATTATTTATTTATAATTTTTTTCCCCAGCAGTGAATGGAAGAGCCCAGGTGGAGTCCCCCCCTAAGGACACCCCAGGTTTTGGGGCGCAGGAGGTGAACCAGTTGGTGGCATCGTCCTTGTCACCGTCTTGTCGTCCCGGTGAGGATTTTCCCAAAGGAAATGGGATGGGATTGGGATGGGTCCGTTCCCCCCATTTCAGGGTCTTCTCCCCCATTTCAGGTTCTCTTCCCCCATTTCGGGGTCCGTTCCCCGCTCACCGTGGCTGCACAGTCATTTATTTCCCTCCCTCCCATTTCTCCTCTCCCAGAAAAAAAATCTCAGCACGAGCCCCATCCAACGTCAACGACACTGTTTTTATTCGCCAGCAAAAGAAAGATGGAAATTGGGAAAAAAGAAACTAAAACCCCACCAAGAACAAAAAAAACCAAAATGAAACAAAACAAAGCAAAAAACCCAAAGAACCCCCCAAAAAGCCCCTGAAAAAAACAACCAAAAACAACCCCTAAAAAACCAAAAAAACCCCAAACCAAAAAACCCCCCCCAAAAC
>NW_010147373.1:0-255 GCF_000699245.1 Pterocles gutturalis | reverse complement strand
GATCAGCCCAAATGAAGGCAGAAGAGCTCCATGTGCCACGAACCGCAGGGAAAAAAAAAAAAACAGATTGGTAAAAAAAAAATAATTTTAAAAAATCCAAGAGGAGGAGGAAGAGGAGGAGGAACGCTCCATCCTCGAGGCTGAAGCATCGAAGAAGCAGCGTTGAGCGGAGGCGCCCGACGTGGGGCCGTCAGAGCTCCCCCAAAAAACACAAAAAACCACCAAGAAACCCAAGAAAACCCAAGAAACCACCAA
>NW_010147372.1:0-4095 GCF_000699245.1 Pterocles gutturalis | reverse complement strand
GCTGTCTAGCCAACTCCTTATCCAGCGATATTGTTCTGCGCACTTATTTTCAGATTTATAAGATTAGACTTATGTCTGCAAGAATTCAAAATGTGTAATTGCTCATTACTTTCTCCTATGTATGCCTGAAGGCAAAAATTAGGCCAAATCCTGAAAAAAGCTAGTATGTATTCATTTGAAGAGAACCTGGTATAGTCTATTTCACTGATACTCTGGGAGGTCTTTGTAGGACATCCTGTTTTAGCGGCAAGCTGTCCAATTGAATATCAGTGGAAAGAGCAGGCTTTGGAGTTAAGAGAAAAGCGGAATGAGTATAAACATTATTAAAGCTGTTCCCTGGCTCCATTGCTTCTGCAGAGCTTCATCATAAATTCAACCAGAAACCATATCATCCAAAGATCTTTTATTCTCAGATGTATACATGCACCAGAAGCTGACTATAGTAAAGTAGCACTCCTCCTCCTTTCCTCCCTCATGCATGTACATTGTTTTTCTTTCCAAGACTTAAAAAATCCTTTTTTAAAACCAAAACTCTCACAGCACGAAGGAGTCCTATTTTTTGGTGTGTTTTTTTTTTTTTAAAACATAGCTGTTAGATAAAATCCACTGTTGTTAAGTAAACAAGTACTTATAATGCTGAAAACACTATTTTTTAGAGTTCTACAGTAGCTACATGTGAGGGAAGTCAGACTTGTGTCTGTATTTGAACAACAATAAACACGGTGTTTAAGTGTCTAAAGAAACCCAACATAACCAATATATATTTTCAAACATTTTTTGCCAGATGTTTTTAGAAATTAATTCTGTCACCATACTTCATAATTCATTCTGCACTCAAATTCTGTTTAAAAGCGGTGGAGGCTGAACTATGTAGATTTTCAGGGAGACAGCTGTGGCTCTTGATTCAGAGCCATTTGTGAATAGTACAAGTTAGAGTTTTAACAGCTGTAAATTTCTTCAGGGACGTCACTCTAGTGGATCATCAAGTTAAGGGAGTCTCTTGTTATGGAAGGACAGGGTACAAACATGCCTTTTCTCATCACAGTCAGTCCCAAGAACAGATTTACTGTGAAAGAAGCAGCAAGCAGAGAATATCAGGAGATTAACTACACTAGAACAGACTGGAGTAGGCTATGCTTCTCGTTATGTGACAGGGCACAACCGTTTGCCTTTGTAGACACCCTTTCTGGATTCAGGCACTTCCACACTCATGTTTCAAATTTTCTCACAGACATTTTTCCTCCTAGCTGGTAACAGTAAGTAGAAAGAACACAAATTAATTATGATTTTAATTCCCTTTAGCTCAATTCTTTAATTATGTACTACTTATTATGTGAACTTCTCCAGTCCGGGTAAACATACATATGTAAAGCAAACGAGAGGAACAATTAGGTCTTTTTTTCGTTGAGCATATCTTGTTCTTTATCATACTTACTGATAAATACTTAAGTCACGCCATAGCTACATTGTTCTGTGCTTTTGGACTACTCCTTCATATGCACCCTCTGTGTTTTGAATAAAGCATGCTTACATCTTCTGAACTATGCTGTCTTATGCAATTAAGTCAAACAATCTGTGGTATGCTGTCAACTGACAACATCCGCACAAAATGCTAGGCAGGTTATCAGTTGAGATGTAGGAGGTATACTTGCAAAACTGCTTTTAGTTAAAGTTTATAGCATATTTTAGGCTAAAAAGGATGATTATGAACATCTGTTCTGCCTTCCTATATTAGACATAGAAAAAATATTAAAGGATAGTGAAGAAATTATTTTCTACCAGTCCAAACTGCAAAAGAGCAAAAACCAAGAGGATAATTGGATTTTGTTGTGCACAACAATAGCAGTCCTTCAAAAAGCTAAATGTTCTCACTAGTAATACTAAAGGTCTGGCATTTATTTACACAAATATTACCTATGTTTTGTCAGTCTGACTTCAAATATTGCCATTCCTAAGTAGTCCTAAACAGGCATTCAGGACTGTAGACTCTAACTATATAAACAAAAACACAATGAAGTACTCAAACAATGGAAAATGGAGGGAGGAAGGAGAGAGCCCAGCAATGACCATGCAACAGTTTAAGTGTAAGCACATCTGCGTATGCACACAGAAGCACATATATAGAAAGTAGACAATAATGCAATGATCTTAGTATATTTATTTCAAAGAATTAAGAACTGCAATCTTGATTTATTTGTGCAAATTAAAATATTGATGTTTTCTGATGAGAAGTTTTACTCTGGTACAGATGGTTATAAATCAGATCTGCATCCACATCCATGTGGATCTCATCTGACCAATAAACAAAGATGTGGTTCCAACTGCCTTGGTGGTGACAGAATAGGAATTAGGTATTGCTTCAGGTGCCACAATTAAGTTAAGGGGAAATATTGACATAAATGAGGTTTCAGTTTTGTCTTGGTATTACACATTTTCTAATCTCATACCTTCTTCTGTGTGGATTATTTAGAGATTAGGAGTATAAGAGTGCTGCTGTATAACAGGCCTGCTTTTTCAAGATTAAAAAAAAGGCTGTATTATTATAAAATACTCCTTGTTAATGCCAAAGATAAGTAACTGGCAGCTAGTTCCAGAAAGAAAAGTATCCTCTGTAGCTTTTTATCAATTTACATAACAAAATATCTTATTGGTAACTCAAACTGAACTTTAAAAGGGAAAAGGAAATCCAGTTCATCCCGTCTCACAACTGCCATATGTACTTTCTCACTGTAGGATATCACCTATAAACAAGTTTATAAAATTAGAATAGACTATTTAAAAGGACACAAATGTAAATGGATAGTAAAAGTGCTTTTTTACACTGATGGAAAACAAGACTGGGCTTTATAAACCTATCAGCTATTGAAACTTCATATTGTCAACGAAAATAAATTATTCTGTCACTTTAACAGGCAATGATCCTGTTGCTTTCCCTAAGTGTTTGAACTCTTATGGATATCCAGAAGTTAGAACAACTCAGTTTTTCTCCACTGTTAACCTCTAGGGCCTTATTTCACGTACATGTACTGCACATTACCTTAATGCAACAGATGTTAAATGAAATCTTCAAGATAGCCTGGAGCTCAACATAAGGTATTTTGGGGAGGCATACAAGCAATTTGCAGAGATAGGGTTACAGAATAAAATAACTAGAATGACTAAAATAATAAAGGTCTTAGCTCTGCCAGATTGGAAGTTAAATTAAAATCATGTCTTGATGGTACTTTTTTCTGTTCAGGAACAGATCCAACAATGGGACTTAGATAGATACCTGTAAATTAGTTACTGCAAGGCCTAACTGTCAGCTAGGTGGCCTCTGAAGTGGAACGCAAAAACTTGTTATGCACCGAACAAGTCCATTACTTAGTACGTGTAAATTGTCTCAGAAGAATAACTCATAGAGCTAAATACTAGAGACAGCTATAAGGGAGTAGATAAACAGGTTAAGAAAGAAAGAAAGAAAGAAAGAGGACAGCTCTGGGTTCCAGACTTGCTCTCCCAGAAAAATTTTGTTACTTTAAACCAGTAACTTTAAGTGAAAAAAAAACCCCAAACACATTATTGGAAACAGGGACTAAAACCTGGGTTACCTCCGAGTTTTAGCTGCTAAACTAGGGAGTCATATTCCTCCAGAGGTGCTCTACTTTTGGTGCCAAATCTTGGAATTGGATACACATACAAATTAATAGAGCTCATTAAGTTACCTTCTATCAGCTGAACCATGGTAACCTGCCTGGAGTACTCTTCTCCTGTGGCAAATGTGAGATAAACGCAGGGTAATTCACACCTGGTTTCTATACTTAATGCGACTCAGCTGCCTGCTTTTTAGGCCAGAACAGTTCAGGGCACAAAAGGCATGCGTGCATATTCTCCACCGGTGTTTCTGTTAGAAAAAAAAAAGGCAGTAAGTTTAGGTACGTCCAGAGTTAAAGAAAGGTTCCCTTTTCTATTTACATTTTGAACTCGGATATTTTAAATGTTAAGGCCCATTTTTAGGAACCCTAGAGTCTTGCTAGAGTGTAGTTGAGAGTTCCCAAGGATGGGAGGTTAGCGGGACCTGAACGGGAGGGAAAGGAGACTCTCGATGCCGCCGCC
>NW_010147371.1:607-986 GCF_000699245.1 Pterocles gutturalis | reverse complement strand
TACAGCAGCTGCATCCCACCCATCCTGACCACTGCTGTGGTCCAGGGCTCCATCACTGCTTCCATGCAGGGGGTGCTTGGCCCCAGAGGTGATGTCCGGCCGTGCCATGGCCCCAGAGCAGGGGTAAACCGGGGGCTGCGGTAATCCCGCAGGGCTCCAGCCCGACGTGGGCGATGCTCTGGTGCTGCAGGTCGAGCTCCAGCCGTGCCGTGATGGGGACATGTGTGCACACCCCACGCACATGCGTGCAGAGGTGGCACACGCCGTGCACAGGCACAGATCCTGCTCCTGGACGTGTGCACGTGTCCCCAAGAGCCCAGATGGATTGACCCCAGCAGCATGTGTGTGCCGCGCTCCTTGGGCATCCCAAAAGCCATGG
>NW_010147371.1:0-373 GCF_000699245.1 Pterocles gutturalis | reverse complement strand
ATGCAGCCCGGATCGGGGGCAGCGGCAGCGGGTGAGGGATGCTCGTGCTGGCCAGCGCTGCTGAAGGTCAGGGAGGAGGATTACATTAAAGAGCCACGAGCTGCTCCTTCCCTGCCTAATGGCTCCGCTGGCATTTGGCAGCACCGTGCCTCCCCCAGGGACAGGCAGGACAGGGTGTAAATCAGGTGGGATTCTCCACCTGGGTGCAGCAAGTGGGGACCCCAGGGCGGGTCTGTGCCTCTGAGCTCCTGCAAACTCGTGGTACCCCAGGGTGGTGGGGGGCTGAGCCCACGGGTGATGCTTCAGAGCCGGCCGAGGGTGCGGAGAGCGGCGGCAGGGATTTCGCTGGCGCCGAGGAGAAGGCAAAGCCCTG
>NW_010147370.1:258-571 GCF_000699245.1 Pterocles gutturalis | reverse complement strand
CCTGGAAGCCCTCAAAATATATTTGGTAACGGTTCCCCTGTAAAGCGACCCCGGGCTGTCGGCCTGAGGAGGTGTAAGTGTAAAACGCTGTGCTGCAGGCTGCATTATGTAAATGTATGCTAATGATCATGAACACCATTTACAAACAATCGTCTTTAATGCACAGCTTATTGATAGTTAGGGAGCGGGAAGCAATATTTTATAACGTGTAAAACATCCTTCTGGGGAGCCGTTAGAAAGGGAGAGCCATCACCGCTTTTCTCGGCGAGACCTCCGAATCTCCCCAAATCTGCTAAAATAGCTTACAACCCAC
>NW_010147370.1:0-229 GCF_000699245.1 Pterocles gutturalis | reverse complement strand
GTGGGAACCTGTGGCGTGTTTCTCTCTGCGGCCACGCGTGACCGGCGCTGGGTTCCGAGTCCCGGTCCTGTGGGGGCTGAAAAGGACGGGGAGTAACCCCGGGACCCCCCTCACCGTCCCGTCCTGGCACAGAGGCTCTGGGACCTCGGGAGGGAGGGGTCGTGGCTGTCCACGGGCACGAAAGGGAGAGGTGCGATTTGGCGGCAAGGGTCCCCGCCCCTCCTCTCTG
>NW_010147369.1:0-1036 GCF_000699245.1 Pterocles gutturalis | reverse complement strand
CCCCACGGCGTCCCTGGGTCGCCGCAGCCCGAGGCGACGAGGGACCGTGGGATGGAGAGATGCGGGGAGGGACGGACAGACGGACCGAGGGATGGAGGGACACTGGGATGGAGGGATGAAGGGACAGTGGGACGTGGGGACAGAGGGATGGAGGGACTCAGGGACACAGGGGTAGAGGGACACAAGGACGGAGGAATTCAGGGACTCAGGGACTCAAAGACAGATGGACAGACGGACGGAGGGATGGAGGGACACTGGGAGGACAGAGGGATGGATGGGGGATGGAAGGACTCAGGGACACAGGGACAAAGAGACTGAGGGACACAAGGACGGAGGAATGGAGGGACTCAGGGACTCAAAGACAGAGGGACAGAGGGATGGAGGGACAGAGGGACACAGGGGTGGTGGGATGGAGTGATGGGGGGACTTAGGGACATAAGGACGCAGGGAGGGAGACATGGGGGACACAGAGGGATGAGGGACGTGGGGATGGAGGGACACAGGGACACAGGGGTAGTGGGATGGAGTGATGGGGGGACTTAGGGATGTAAGGACGCAGAGAGGGAGACATGGGGGACACAGAGACAGAGGGATGAGGGACGTGGGGATGGAGGGACACAGGGACACAGAAATGCTGAGGGCCCCCAGCCCGGCTGGCGGCAGCCCCCCCTTTCCAGTACAGCCAGAAACCCATTTGCTTCTTGGAGCTGCAGCCACTTCCCTCTACACAGATGGGGAAACTGAGGCACGGGGGGAGCTCAGGGACCCAAAGGTCCCAGTTTTTTGTGAATGGAGAACCAGGATCTCTGCTGATTCAGCCCCACAACTGGGATGAGCTTCCCCACATTGCATCCATCCCCCAAATCCTCCCCCATCACCCACCCCATCTTCACCCACGGCCAGGGCCACCCCCAGCAGAGCCCACGGGCCACCACCGTGTCCCCACAGGTGTCAGTGACCAAGCCCATCACAAAGCTCCCTGCTCCAAATTCCCTCGTTAATTAAAACCCAACTGTAATGAGCCTACCTTCCTGCC
>NW_010147368.1:0-40753 GCF_000699245.1 Pterocles gutturalis | reverse complement strand
TTTTATGTGAATTTTATTATAATTTTATTATAAATTTCATTATCTTATTTATTTGTTCTATAAGCATAATTTTAACTTAAGTACATTTTTAAAGAACATGTAGCACATCATGTGTGTGGAACATATGGTTTGTTTTTGTTTTTCTCTGTAACCTGGCACTACCTGTTTGATAAAAATTTCTTTTTGAGAAATTACAACATACTTGAGTGCCTGTACCAAAACTTACTCACTGGGATCCTATGATATTAAAACTGAGAAATTGATTTTTTTATTTCTTTTCTTTTGATTGCTGTATAAAGTTGCATATAGCTACTTAAAAATAATATGGGGGATTTCATATATGTGTCTTCTTTTGTGGCTGTGGAGCCCAGGAGACAGCTGTGGGCTTGATAGAACCTTCGTTTGAAATGTTCATACAGTCAAGATGCTTGACTTCAAATTTATTAGCTGAAAAAGAGGCATATTTGATATTTGCATCTGAAGACTATGTTGTCAACATCTGTGGGTTTTTTTTAAATTGCAGATGTTTTCATTGCCAGTATCTGAAGTAATTTACCAAACATCATCTTTGTCTGCTTTAGCTGGAGGCTATAACAAAACAAATGCAGTGTACAGTTAATTTTACATAAGCTTAATATTTTTGAATGAATTGCAAAAAATCACAACTAAATAGATGCAAAAATATTGAAATCTCTCTTAATGATGTTTTAAATGTTCTTTTAAACAGGAAATTGCTTTAAAGAATACTCAAGACCTGCATATACCACGGTCGCCAGAATACTACTTCTGTCTTGTCAGAGATCTAGAAATGTTGGGTTGGACTAAGTATGTTTATTTTATTTCTTAAGAGACATTATGTTTATAATATTTGTTCTTCTTTTATATTTGTGAGTTGAACATATCAAATGTACTTGTTCTGTTAATTCATCCTGTTCAGAAACTGGTTTACTTTTAAAAAACTGTTGCTTTGTTTGTTTTTTGTTTGTTTTTTTTTTTAATTAAAAACTGCAAACCTGCCTCATCTGAAGGTGTATTTTCAGTCTCAAATAGCTGAGCTGAAAGGTGAGATACTACTACTAAGAAATCAATTCTTCTTTGACCTATATAAACTACTCGCATAGAAATGGATTTAATACAACTTTTATAGTTCTCCTTCCCTATTTTCCCTACTTTGTACAGCTTTTCTTGACTATTCTCATATGATATGGTTGATCATCACACTTTCATAAAAACAGTTCATACATTTTTTAGGACTAGAATAATTATTTTTAAAGAACAGTTCTATCTTGCTCTTCATAGCACAAGAATCTCCTTAGACAAATGAATAACATAGTTCATCCACAAAAAGGTAAATCTACCAAAAAAAAATATGTGAGTGGAGGGGAGAATTTGGAAAGCTGTTAACTCCAGAACTTCGAAACAGACAGCTCTTTGCAACCCTCACAGAGAGAAACCGTGTTTGGGGGAGCACAGGAGCATTTCCAACTGGGAGAAATGCACCAGGAGAGTATAAACTGTCATGTGAGGATGGAGACTCAATGCACCCAAGAACATGGTTTCATATATATGCTGTACTATAAATTGAGTACCTGTGGAACAAGAAGTGACAGTTTGCATCATCTTCTGGGGGAAGGAGAATTAGAAGTGAATCTTTTCACCCCAACTGAAACAGTTGGTTTAATATCATGGGAAAGAATGTCACATTAGGAAAGGATATTTGACTTTGTTGAGGGATGAAATGTATACATAGCTGCCTCTGGGTGCCTTCTCATTAGGGTCTGGAATGAGTTCAAATAGATTATGTTATTCACAGTCCCGTTTACTCTCAGATGAGCTCGTAGAGCAAATTTAATTTCATCTTCCTACAAGGTTGTTCTCCTCATACCTCCTATAGAAACCTGAAGGAACGTACACATGTGATCAAGTACTCAATGTCCATGTGGAAATTTTTCAGAAATCTGCAAAGCTTCCTGTTTTGTAGACTTTTACTTGAGAGGCTTTAACTGCCATCACATGTGCTACCACTAGCAAGTTCTCTGATACTGAGTCTTTTATGCCTAGAGCAGAGAGCCTGGAATGGACTGATTTCTGTCCTTACCCCTAGAACCATCAGGAGACCTCTATGGGGTTGAAGAAGGCAGTTGTTTCTGCGTAGGAAGGCATTAAGGAAATAACGTTTGAAGGCTGTTTTTAATAATATGCATTTAACTAATAATATGCAATTAATAACCCTTTCAAGTCGTTTAGAGAAAAGATTGTGTAGGATGTTGAAGAGTTTTGAATGAGAAGCTAATTTATAGTTTCAGTAAAAATGAAAGTTAAAAACAAAAAGCCTACATTTGCAGTTTTCAACAAGACAAATCTTTTACCTTAGACTTGGATGGTAAGTTAACTTCAACAAGCGTTTATTTTGCTAAATGAAATAAAGAAGCCTTGGGTTTAAGAACAGTTTTGAGTTTTCTCACCTGATTTATATATACATAAATAACATGTGCTTAACATTAAGTAGGAATTTGGTTTGAAGGCCCACTTTTATTTAAAGGTTTAAAACATTCTTGTTAAATCAGATGAGTTTTCTTTCAGTGATTTCTGTTACTAAGTATGCAGTTGTGCCAGCTGATGACATGCTCTGTTGAAGTTTCTCAGGCTCAGGTCTGAGAATATTAAAATTATCTAAACACATGGGAAGTAAATTTTGAATTATGCCTTCATGCCTTCTCTCCCAAAATGAAAAAAAAAAAAACAAACCAAACCAAAACTTTGAAAAAGCCCATGCCAGCAAAACAGAGACTGACATACAATAAATATACTTCAAATATATAAATCTAGAAAATATACTGTATTTATAATCAGATATGTAAATATAGTATAGAGCTAAATATACTAAAAATGCACTTTCAAAATACAATATACTATCTCAAAACTGGTATTTCTTCTTACTTGGTCTATATACAAAACATCCAGTAGTTTATTATTAAGAAGCACATCAGTGTTTTATCAAAGTGCATGCTTCTAGGGCAGAACTTGACCTGGTTTCTAGGCAAAGATGGTCTTCATGTAGACGCACAACTTATGCTGTGCTTTTGTCCTGTGACGTCATATAATTCAGTAAACATCCACCTCTTGGCTTATGTTATAGGTAAAGCCTTGATTGGATTTTTTTGGTTGGGGAAGTGAATCATTAATCAAAGGGCTAGGCTGTACATAGGGGATCCTGTCTGGTTTACTATGAGTTGGAAGGAGAATAACCCAGAGAGGCGATTTGAAATACCTTAGTAAGTTACACCTCTAATTTTAGTGGCTTTTTTAACAATATAATGAACTACTAAGAAGGCCACATAACCTAGATTGATTTTTGAGTTGCAGGTGATGCGTATTTGCATGTTAGTTGAAAAGATCCTGGTATGGTCTTTCAACACAAAACTAAGCCTTCAGTTAGTACTGGCAGTAAGGATCAATCACTGCTCACACCTTGAGAAGCCTCCAGCTTTATTTATCAGTATTTTTACTGGAAAAGAACTGGCTTGTTGTGGACCCCAGGTTTACTTTTTCCTAATGAGTTTTGGGTCATGTTGGAAGCTGACTGTATCCTAATCCAACCGAAAAACTGAAGGATATTTTGTTTGAAAGAGAATCAAAGCAGTAGGCTATGGTTCCTTTACCTCTGAAGTGAGTTAAGAAGCTCTCAGGTGTGGCACACATTTCATGTGTTCTAGTGGCTTTTATCTAAGGGATATGTGAAGTTTCTCAGAAACAAATTGAAGACATTATCTGCAATGATCTTACACCTCTTTCCTCCTAAACCACTGAAAGTACAAACAGTACTGTAATGAGCACTGCAAATGGGCAGGCTGCTGTGAATAGATATAATCACTGTCTCTGTGATACAGAAAACTTGATTCTTTGACCTAATTTAGGTGTGCAGCAGAGTGAATATGCTTTCATATTCAAATACTTGTACACAAAAGTCACAGTTCACCAGGTTATAAAATTGTACCAAATTTCTAACACTAAGTGCTGTCATAACAGCCGACAAGTTCAAAGGAGGATACTTCCTTCTTTTTAAGAACATGGAAAAATACCAGCACAAACCTAATCAGCTGAGGTGAGGGAGAGAGTACATGTGTAGTAGTATTAAGCTATAGGAAAGGCTCTTCTAATAGCATCTCATAATTTTGCTAGTTGATGCAATAACAATATCTTGGGAAGGTAAATTATCGACTATAAAACACTTGTAGGAATCTTAGCACCCTCATGTGGATTCATAAATGTTGCCAGTATCTCTTAAGTGTGTGGTGTGAGTCATGATCCCACTTGTGTCAAGTCTCAGTGCATTTCTGCTTGATACTTGCCAAGTTTTTTCATAGGAAGTATCTTTTCCTCTTGCCTTCTCTGTTTCCAAGGGAATCCTGCCTTGTAGTGTGTTCTCAATCATTTGTGTGTTATGCTGAATTACAGTACTTCAGGGATGTAACTGAGGCTTTCCATTATGGTCATTCATTTTTTTTTCTATATGATAAAAGCCTACAGAGGAATATAGGTTTATATAACCAAAATATCACCTATGTAAACAATTCCTTACTTGATTATACAACCATATGAAGAAGTTAATATGACTCTTACAACATGGAGCAACTTTCTCCAGTGCTACACAACTGACCCTTTCGTCTCTTCTTATCCAATGATTGGTAGAGTGATGTTACAGAACAGTTAGCCACGAAGCTACTGAGTTCCTTCTTTCTGTCCTAAATGGAAAATTGGATCCTTTCTTGCCTGGAGGCAGTTTATTGTTTTCACATTATGTTGAGAAGGAGGAAGGCTACCTATGAATCTTTATTCTGGGCATTCTTCAACCCTTTATAGCCATTGTCTGAGAAGTTTTTTATTCCTTGATGTTCCTATTTGTGAAAAAGTTTGAAAGGGAAGAGAACATTTTTCTAGAAAAACTCTAAGTACAAGGTTTTTAATGAATAATACTTATAAGGTGTTGTGTTGCTTAGCTTGAATAGTTGTCTTCTACTAGCAACTAGTTGTTGAAGTCAAAATTAAATAAAACTCATAAGAATTTCCAGATTGGTCTGTATTGTAGTGATGCTTCATAGTGTTGAGGATCTATGTTTTTTAATTGGTTTTATTTTATCTCTAAGCTCAGTGAAAATCACTTTTTAAATTGGTTTTAAAAGATACTTTAAATATGAATTCTAAAACTAAAAATTTGTTAAAAATTGAATAACGGACAGAACTTGAAAATCATGTTCTGATGTGTTTCTCTATACATAACTAAACTGGTACCCGTTATTGGTGCTCTTGCTACCTTTTCCAAATGCTTACAAATTTTTTTCTGAAGTGTCTAATTTACACTTTCAATAAAACTGAAGTGAAGGTTCTTTACAAATATGATTGAACATAATCATATTGTCACTGTATTTTTAGTATAATGGTGTGTATATATTTATATTAAATATATGTAAATAGTCACACGTATATATGTTTATTTTAGAGGCCATCAGGTTGTTTAATGCTAAAGTACTGAACTTTTAAGGATTTAATAAATAAATTTTAAAACATGTATGTCCATTGCTATCTAAGAAATAGAAATAAAAATATTTTTTAAATCTTTTTCCCTCCCACCCCATATAGAGTGAGGAACTGCAAAAATGTTTGATTTTAAACTAAAATAATCCATACCTTTCTGGCATCTCTAGAGTGAAATGGTCCAAACAAGATGACTGTCAGAACAGATGATTTTAAATCCTAAAGACCTTGACAGCATCCCTTTAATTTTTCCATTCTCTTTTGCTATCTAACCTCACAGTGCATTGATGTCTGCACCAGTTATACTTTGTTTTGGACACTGCTATATATTTTATTCCAGTAACCATTCTGTGCCTTAGCTGCTGGTTTATGATTTCCACACACCAGGCAACAGTAGATGAAGAGGGTGGGATGTAGGTAGTTTCTTATCTTAAGAAAAATCTGTGATATAATTTTGATGTGAAGTTGGAACAAAGCAGGAGTAATTTTTTTTTTCCAGTGAGAGGAATAATGTTCTTTCTAAATAAATGGAATTTAATTGACTAAAGTTGAATTACACTTTTATAAAGACTTGTATTTCTTTCAACTGTTGTAGAGAAAAGGAGTGTCAAAATGCTCCCAGGTATCTGTAGGACTATTTAATATTGCATTAATCAGCATTAAACATGAAATAATATATCTCCCTACTTACTACTACGACTGCTTTTTCATCTGTATTCTTCAGTTCCATCATGTTGAGGCTATGTCATAATATGTAGATCAGTTTTTTTCTTTTCACTTCCTTCCTAGGAATGTACACACCCTTTGGTGTATGTCTGCTTTTTCTGGTACAGGCTTCTACAACTCTGTTGGCCATTTCACTTCAAAGAGAACTATTTTTCCCAGCATGCTGCCTCGAATGACTGGGCTATATGTAATGGTTTTAAAAAAAAATGTTACTTAGGTCAGCAAGCAGCTGCTTTCTTTGAACTCTGATAGGCTTTTCCATCAGTCTAGGTGATAAGTTTTACAATAATCTTGGTCTGCTTTTTATCTTTACACAAGAATGACATAGTAAAAATGCCAAAATATCCACATGTCCAGTTTGCTGGTTAATATATGAAGCTTGAACTGTTTTGGCTGTTGTTGAAGCTACTCAACAGAACATATTTCTAGAGAACAATGTATTTGACAATTGCCTTTGTCTTCATTGTTGCGGGAAGCATAAATCTGTGACATCTTAAGCAAAGAGTGATTTTGTCAGAAGTTTTAAAACTTGTTTACATTTAGTATGTACTTGATACTTGCTTGGGTGCATGCATACTGTGTGAAACTGTCATGAAATGAAGGCAAGTTCTTGTAAATAATTTCATACCTGTTCTGGCACTGTTTTCTGCAGAAAATCAATTTCAGAATATGAACCAATATCCGCTGAATTGTCCACAATAATAGTATTGATAATAAAAGAGAATTTTATTGAAGAGAAAACAAATCAAGAGCATAAAAGTCTCATACAGTAAGAAACTGCAGAAATGGATCAAAGATTTGACAGGAAGTTTAATGTGTACATAAGTAGAGGCTGACAGGAACATGCTGTGTGTGTCAAAGGTTCCTGTGATGGAAAACTGAAACACAGTGCTCACTGACCACAGCATGAGCCTTGACACACATTGTAAATAACCCAAAGATGTATGACTGCATTAAGCAGTAGACTGGTGTATTAACAGCAGTAAATCTAGAAGAGGAGAAATTGTTGGTGTATAGGACTTTCTCTGATTAATATTTGTAATGGGGCTAGTAAGAGTATTGCAGACATTTCAAACTGTACACTTTGCAATGCTGTTGAGAGAGTTTCCTCCTCTCTTTCAGAGTCGCATATGTGGATACTGGTCTTACCACAGTCAAGCTAAAAGCTGAAGACACTTGTGGTCGACAACATCTCATCACTCTCACGTTAAATGCAAAGGTGAGTTTATGTGGGAGAATATATTTTAAGGCTTCCTTGAAATAAATGGATTTCTGTTAATTCATAAGGATTTTAGAGAGTTGGTTTGTTTATTAGTATGTCTGCTCTGCAAGATAATAGTGGTGGGTTTTTTGAGAAATTCTTTTATATAAAGTAGAGATTTCAGACTTTAATTTAAAATTTATATTGCATTATGGGAATCTGTAAGAATCTTTTCATATGAAACTGTGCATCACATGAAAAACATCTCATGATATTGCAATTATTTTTCTGGATTACAGACAAAGCCATTTGGGAGACTCATTCATTATCACTCCATCTAGACGGTATGCATATAATGAGAATTAGAGGATATTGGCTTGTCTGATTAGCAAGCATTACTGTTGAAGCTATAGAATAAAGATCTATGAAAAACTGACTGTAGAAATTAGGTCTTTATGTTAAAAAAATATTTTTTTTAAAGTTTAAATAATTTGCTGCCTTTGACAGTGTCTGCAAAGCAATTCCATGGCATGTGTGAAGCAAAAAAAATTCAATTTTTCTGGATACTTATACCTGAACTCAATGCAATGTTTCTTCATAGAATTTATTGTTTCAAGGCATAAATCTCTTCCCAGAAACTCTGAATATCCAGGCTGTATGGCAACAATTGTATGGTAATAGCTCTCGTCTTCAGAAAATCAGTCCAGGGGAAAAAGTAGATCCAGAAGTGTCTAAACATTGTTGTTTGGAACTATCCTTGGTCTGTCATCTGGAGTAATAATCTTGAAGGGATGAGGAGTGGGCATGGTATTGTAAGATTAAATTTCACCTTCACAGACATCGTATATTCCTTTAAATACCAGAGGGTTTTGAGTTTTACATAAGACAAGCTAATTTTACCTTAGAGAGGAAAAAGGAGCCTGTGGAAAAAGTACTGTTTGGGAGTTGAGGTTGCTAAAGTGGATTTTAAAAAAAGAGTAGAACTATCCTACATGCACAGAGTAATGAATGCATAATTAATTTGCTAGTCAGCCTGTTATTAAATACATTGGTCGAAAAAATATATCAGGAAGTACAATTATCGTCTGTTTAATGTACAAGGAGAGTAACCAGACTGTATTGTCATTGTTTATAATGGAGCCGCTATCCCATACTTAGTATGACACTAAGAATTAAGTGCAGCCTGTTGCCTCTAGGTTTTTTCTTAATTTTATGGCAAGTGAAGTAAAATATTTTAACTATTTGGAAGTATAAAAGCGCAGGAAAAAATACAGTGCAATACCTATTTTTACCAAGCAGCTGCCGTGGTCAAACACTATTGGGCTTAAGCATTGGCTGGGTCTGTTTAGTTTTAATTTAACACTGTACCCTAAAGGGAATCTAGATTACCCTTTTCTGTCCTTGTAAAAATTTGTGTATTTTCTTTATAGTAGTAAAATATCTGAAGTTGAGACTTCCAATAGCAGAAGAAAGCACTGTCTAACAATTAAGGATACAGAGTAATAGACTAGATTATCCAATTTGTCTGTTGCAGCAAGTAATCATCAATCCCAAGTGATTGTTATGATGAAGGATCAATTGCTTGTCCTTTTTAAACCATGACTGGCATTTAAATTGCCACAAGAGAAAATTTACATGTGAAATGTGGTTTTGATGACATGGGGATTTGATTTTCCTCAATATACATATCTAATACATTTGAAAAGACTTTGGTGAAGTATTTTTGAAGGGATTTCTTTTGATAACCTGCTTTAATAAAAAATATGTTTATTTTTGTTATGCCGTTTCTTTGATGAACGTTAGTGTTTGAGCTAAACCTTTTCCATATATTGCTGGCTCTTGTCTGTATTCTGGCAGATTGGTTTGTTCAGCTGTACAGTGAAATGAGTTTATAAGCATGCTGACATTTTTAGGAAGAAACTCTTAAATAAGTACCTTAGTAAATTCTTTTTCGTAAGGTTATCGTGTATTCAGATAATCCCCTAAATATTTCTTTGCTATCATTCTTAATGGTTTGGATATGTTTTGGGGACTTTTATTTAATGCATTGTCAAATGTTTCTACCTGTTGTCCTTGTCTTAATGTGCTTTGTGTTTGGAACTTTCCTTTCAAAACACTTGTTTTCTATAAACTGCATTTGTAAAACGTCTAGGAAACTTGGAGTGATTGATTTAGCCTGGAAGAATTGAGAATGGTCATATCATAGTTAGGTACGTTAGCCAAATTATGTGCTACACAATTTTGACTTTTGTAAATGATTAGGCTTAAACTTGTTTAGTGCTCAGGTTAAATTTAGTGAAATAGTTTTCAGATTTGTTTGGTTGAAAATGCCTGGTCCAGAAATCTTTATCCACTCACAATTTACATTGAGAAGTTTTCTGAAAACAAAGCGTGCATCTTTGTGAGTATAAAACCATATACACTGGATTTTCTTTATCTGATTTCTTTTTGTATTGCATGAGAAATGGGTTGAGTGCTTGCCATTTCAGATACCAAGCTTTCAAATAGGCCACTGCAAGGATTTGCATGCCATGTAGTAATCAAGATGCTTTGGTAATTATCTGAATGATTTGGCAAGGGTTATGAAAATACTTTTCTAGGTAAAGTTAACTGCATGCTCAAAAATACAATATAAATATTTTGTTTAATAATTGCTTAAATTGTTCTAAAGAATAATAGGACATATAAATAATGACATATACATTTGAATGTAATAACACATGATGTCATTGATGTGCTCAGGCAGGTATAGTACTGTAAAATACTATCTCTTGGGGAATCACCTTATTTTATATAGGATTTCACTCTGCAAGGTCTAAAAGCATTCCATACATATGTACAGAATCATTGTTGCATGTTTCTCGGCAATTATCTGGTGCACAGTACAATATTGTGCTCTTAAAGAAAATGTGACTAAAACTGCTGTCGGTTTTTTGGTTTTGGGGGTTTTTAAAATAATATAAAGTTAGTAGAATCTGTTTGCAATTGCTTGTTCAAAGGCACCCTACAAAAGAGTGCATAAAATGAATTTACTTACCAAAAAAGTAAACACATAATTGGCTAGTGCTGCTGAGATTTAAATGGGGTAGGCCTAAAACCAATCCTATGGGAAAATTGTTCTGACTGAGTTTGTTCTAGGCATACTTTTATACATTGCAGACGATTTCATTTCTGTGCAAGCATTGAAGTATTTTATGAAAAATAATACCTACAATACAAAACCACTAACACTGCAATGCCTACAATGCAAGATCAGTAACTCTACAATAAAAGAAACTGTAACAGCTTTCGTGGATATACATTTCAAAGTTGCAGCTGCCTCCTGTCCAAATGAGTTGTTTCTCTCCTCTTGCTCTGTCATTCTTATTTAACTTCTCTGACACCAATTTGATAAAATGATAAAGCACAAGATATCCTAGTTGCAGGAGTTGTCTTCAGAAAGTGAACACCTAACAGAAACCACAAATGAAGGCACATTAAAAAGCAAGTTTAAACAAATTTATGTGAAATCCATAAATCCACTAGATTATTATTAAAATGAAAGCAATGAAAAATGGATGCTTTAGGGAAGTCACGTCTCTTTTTTTGCTCTTTGCCATTGAGAACAATTTGAAACTAATTACTGTAGAATTTCATTTTACATAAAATAAAGCCATGTTTTAAAAATTCTGATGAATTGATTGCTAGATGTCTGGTAAATAAGGACAATGTCTATGTGTAGAGGTTTACTTTGGATGGAGAACAGTTATGGGAAGCAGCACCTCTTTGTCTTAACTCTCTTGAATTCTATGAGGA
This sequence comes from Pterocles gutturalis, assembly GCF_000699245.1. Lineage (NCBI taxonomy): Eukaryota > Metazoa > Chordata > Aves > Pterocliformes > Pteroclidae > Pterocles > Pterocles gutturalis. Next base: position 29,496 of record NW_010147368.1, on the reverse strand, counting down.
AGCTGGGACTTTTTTTCGTGTGTCCCCAAATAAGGTTCTCTATAATATTTTCTTGTGGTGGCAGTTTATGTGATACTAATACAATTTCTATGAAACTGCTGGGTATGTCATTGGTAGAATTTGAAAAGTTGCATAGGACTAAAGGAGGCAACTTCTCAAGTGAATAAAATTTTGGATAGATGCTCTTAGAAAGGACACAGTTTATTTGTAATTAGATGTTTCTTTCCTTTGCTGCTTTATTTTTCAGAAAATACCAGCTTTTCTTCAACAGATTTCAAATTGGATGCTGAGAATAGTCAGTAGTTATTTTTGGAGTTATCAAACTTCTATAGCTTCAGTTTTCTTAATACAGCTATTTTTTTATTTTCCTCATTGATACCTTTTCATTTGGGGTGGAGGGCAAGGAGTTGTTTTAATTTTGGGTATATGTTCATTCATCTCTTTCTAGTTATGTTCTTACTCTTGATTATGTTCAGTTTCAGACAAAAAATGTTGCAAGTCAGAGCAAATATTCTAGTTTAAATGAAACTTAGTTCTTGATTCATGAAAAGGTTGGGTTTTTTTATGTTTTCCTATCCAATACAGGTAATTGAGGATAATTTTTCTTTTTTAATATTTGATCTTTTTTGTCTTCAGTTCTTTTTAAATGTGTCTTTGTGAACACTGGACAGAGGGAACTGATTCTCCTACTTTCACTAAAAACTGCTATATAAACTCTGTTTACATGTACATTTCTTCTTAACATGATAATTAACATTCATAATTTTTTATGAAAATGCTTTACGTACTGTTTCCTCTAAGACCCAAGTTCTCAAGATGCTTGATGTGCTCATATTTTGTTATCAAATTTGGCAGCTGAGTATCAGTCTGACTTTAAATCATTTTAAAAAAAAAAAGAAAGAAAACCAAAAACCTGTATTTTCTTTCCCTCCCTCAGTATCCAACAGAACCGCCGGATTGCTTTGTGGATTTTCCTGTTCCGTTTGCGATTTCTTGGATGCCACAGGTAAACTGCTGTACTATGCATCTTTTTTTAATAACTGAGGTACATATTCAATATGTAGGTGGTAATGAAGGGTTGGACTTTGTTTTTTACCTCCAGCTTTTTTCCCTGTGTGCATTTTACTTTTATACATGCTGATGTAAATGTAGTAATACTGAACTCCTTATGACAGTGTTTTAAATATTTTCCTTGCCATATAGATATACCTTGCATGTTGTATGCTTTGCACTCATACCAGCTGTTTTTTTCTTAAGCTATTCATACAGCTGAAATATCTATAGGAATGATATTGGGAGAATATATACATGGGAAATGATTGTCTTATAGAAAGGAAGCATGCTCTGAAGTTGACAGACATGAAGAAAAAGGCAGTCCCCCAGTTTGCTATCCTATATAGTTTTCATAACAATAAAACTTTTTCAGTTACAATCAAAAGAAGAACAGGAAAGTACTTAACAGAATTCTGATTTCATAGTTTAACTGGTATTGTTAATATGAAGAACCAAGAACAATTGCCTTTTTTTTAGTCTCTCTTGCATTATTTCATATATCTTTTTTCCTTAATAGAGCATATGTACTTGATTAAATGGATTTAAATGTGACCACTTAAATGTAAGTTAATTTGAATGATCTCTAGAAAATAGTTGATGTTTAATTTCATTTAGTTCTGGGAAAATAGTTTTTACGTAAATGATGGCATTTCATAATTCTAACTCTCGCAAGGGTTTCTACCCATCAATAAAGCCTGTCCTTATGTTACTAAATTTACATAGGGAACATGTCTGAAAGGTTGCATCAGAATGATTTTAAGACAGGCATATAATTTTGACTGTGAAGCTCAAGGTTCTGTGTGTCACCGCAGACCCTCCAATACAAGAGCTTGAGGAAATAACTGCAAGAATGGGCTATTGCAAATGAAAAATATATTTATTTTCACATGTAATTTTAGGTGTTGATTCTCTGGTATGGTTTGGAACAATTTAAACAGATACTGTTTTTCCCTTAAATTATACTGGATTCCATATACTACCGGCAGGATTTCAAGTATTGTTTCTAACCTTGAACTTTATGCATACTTTTAATAGTATTTTATTAATTTTCCAGCATTGCAATATATGTTCCCTTAAATTAACAACATTTAAAATAGCCTTGACAGTCATTGCTTCTCTGTGTTTACTATTAGTAATTTTAAAACCGCTAGCTGGACTGAAGTTTTAATAAAATGTTCTTGAAAAACATGTCAAAAGCAGCTGCTTTATATCAGGTTAAAGATGGGAGTGAATATTTTAATATCAACACTACAATCAAGCAAAAATCTAACGTTAAAAATATGACATTCTCATGCTTGAGACCTTAAAATCTTTTTACAGTTAGAATTACCTATGGACTATTTGAAAACATGAACAGTAGATGTTTGTATGTAACTGAAGACCGAGTTTTGTGATCATGTCATACTAATTCTAGCTGCCGATAGCCTGCTATGATACTGAACCAAATACCAACAACCTGTGCATTGTGCTGATAGAAAAGCTTTAGTTGGACAGTCTTTTTTTGAAAATTGACCTTATCTATGTGGGTGACATGAACCTAACCCTTCTGGAAAAAACTGTGTGTAGTAATTGTGTAAATTGTGCTTATTTTCAAAATGTGTGGTTTTTCAAAATCACTGCAGTGAGCAGTCTTCACACTGTCGTAAAATAAGGGTTAAGCTTAGGTAATGCTGAAACACCCCAGGTATCAGAATTTAGGAGGTCCTCAAGTGGTTAAAAATTTTGGTTCCTAAAAGGAAAAAAGAATATGCTATACTTATTTTCTAGTAAAATAACATGAAGTTTTGATACTGATAGGTCCTAAATGTTAATATTTGTTGCTCATCTTCAATGTAAAAACTGACAAGGCTTAACTTAAATTGTGCAATTGCACTATTAGAATATAAACTCCTATGAAAGAAAATATAAATTGATTCAGGTGATTGATTTTTTTTTTTCTTCACCCCCCCCCTGTGTGTGCTGTTGCTTATTTCAGATTCTTTTCAGTGCTTCTGGACTTTAAACTTGAGGGTTTGTTGGGTGGTTAGTTTTTTTCCTTTTTTTTTCTCCCCCCCCCCTCCATGTAATAAGCCAGAAATGGCTTTATGGCATCCATATTAAAAATGGGTAATTTTCCTTATGGTCCCTGTCTTCCTGCTGGGTTGATAATGTTTTGATGTATTTTTCTTTTGCTCTGATGAGAGGTCTGCTGCTGCTGCTCTGACATATTCATTTGGATGAATAATTATAACTTGCACAATGTCAAGCTGAAGATGGTAGGGTTTTGTGCGTCATGACAAGCCTAGTAGCCAGTGCAGGTGTCTCACAGCATGATCAGCAACAGCCAGTGTATTCTGGCTGGCTCAGAGGAGACATTTTAGAGAAGTAAGAAATCAGCACCAAGGGCAATGCTGCTGCTGCTACTGTTATAAGTGCCAAATAAATGCAGAGTGCTTCTCAATGACAAGTGCAAGAACATCTACTTATTTCAGTTTTATTCTTTTTCTAAATAACCAGATAAATGTGCTGTCTCCACATTTTAGCATACACTGTAAGCACAGTTCTGCAGTTCAGTGCATCTATATTCTGCTGCCCTCACACCAGGGTATTGTTTCTATACTGACCACTGCCCACCTGGGTGGCTACATGAAGGTCAGGAGAGTGGAAATCAATGACTAATGAGGTCATGCAGCCAGCCAACAATGAAACAGTAATACAAGATTCAGAAGGTATAGTGGTATGAATGAGATTAATTTTCGGTTATTTTGATGAAAACAGTAAAATGCATCATAATTGTGTTTTTTCTTGGCAAAGAAGCTTCCTAGACATCAGCTTTATATGCATCTATAAATACAAAAAATTGAGATGGTTGACAAGACACTTTATAAAGATTTCAGTGTGTTGTGTCTCGGTTTGATTTGTGCTAAGGAGGGAGAAAATTGTTGAACTACTGTTCATGAGAAAGAAACAGTTTCCAAACAAATCTAACGAATCATAAATTATTGAGGTGATACAGGTGATCTCTTTTCCATCCAACTGCTGTTCACTTTATTAAATTGTATTCTATCTAAGAATTCATAAAGGGGAAGCAGGTAGCAGCACGTATAGTTTAGGCCACTTTACTGTTTCTATTGGGAAGCTTTGCAGTTGTTTTAATTTTGGATAAAGAAATTTTGTGTTAGGAAGAATTTTAGCAAAAAAATCAGAATAAGGATCACATTTTTATCTTTTTTAAAAAAATAAATTTTAATAAATTGTGCTATATTTACCTTAATTAGAACATTCTTGCTACCATTTGATTAATATTTAGTTCATCCAGGATTTAATCAAGTTCCAACCCAAAACATTCTATGATTCTATGATTTGGAGCAGGTGTTTGAAATTTGGCAGAATAGCCATATAGGCATATAGTCAGAAAGGCTTAATGGATTTTATGGCAGGTAGGGTCCAAGACTTCTTTTTCTTTCCAGCCTGTATGGCTCTAGAAATAAGACCCAAGAGTAGAGGGACTCTTTTTCCATTCTGTCATATTCCTTTAATTGAAGGAAACAGTGTATGGGCAGTAGGGGTAAACCTGGGAAAGTGCTTTAATTGGAATAAGGTAAAAAAAGAAGGAAAGAATTGGCAGGAGGAGGTACCAGTGATGAGCTGGAGATAAGAGAGCAGAGGACAGAAGTGGAAACAAAAATGTTGCAGAAATACACAAGACTCTTTCCTGGTAGAAGAGATGGTTTGTTCCCCTCAGAAACAGGTCCAGAATATCTGATTTTCACTGATGAAAGTAAATGTGTCTCTCCTACCAGTTATTGACATGGATGGAGGTTACATGTAGTCTCACAAAGGTAACCGCTGGGTCAAAGTTTTCTAAAATTGCTGGGAAATCATCAAAGTTGATATGTTTGTATGTCAGCTTTCCCGTAAAATAATTTATCCCTGTCTCTACAAACACGTTTTCAGAAGTTAAGATCACAGAATCAGAGCCCTCCAAATTAACATTAAATTTCTGTTCAGTCCAAAGGACTGCGCTGGTATAGCTTGTGTCAGTATATATCGGATTTTTGCCTCGTAGAGCCTTGAATAATTAGGACTTTGAGGCTGAACATATGCTTTGTTGACAGAGAAAACTGTCTGTGCCGAGAGTCACTTCCAGTGTCTTTTCACAAGTCATCACTAATTGTATTCTTTGTTTTCTGTACTCACAACTTGAAATTTGAAAAAGCTGGAGAAGTGTTGAGTGTTTAAAGCTATGACTGTGGTCATGGGAGGTGATGCTCTAATAAAAACAGTCCTCTTAAGGCCAGGTGAAGGGATCTCAAGCTCATTATTTCAAAATAACATTTTTCTCAGTCTCTTATTTTTCCATATGAAAACTCAGGCTATCTAATCTGAAAATGCATTTTGATTATGAACTCAATCATATTTTTGGGCTGCTCAGTTGCTGTGGTCATTATAGAGAGCTGAAGGGAACAGGATCATTAAATCATGCAGCATGTCTCTGTCAAAAACATACCAAGCTCCCTCTTGAAAGTAATGAGGTGTCCTGGGACTGCAGTGCTGTAGTGGAGAGGATGCTGGCTCCAGCTGCTGACTTGGTAAGAATTCACATTTGATGGGTCCTTCAACCAGCCCTAGCTCTAGGTATCTTGTACAGCCACCATAGTGTAGATCACGGCAGTTTATAATTCCATTTCCTTTTACACTGTTGTGCTAGTCTAAAACAGTAAAACTCTTTTGAGGTTTTCTAATGGTAGACTCTCCATTCTTCATCTTAGAAGCTTCTTTCTTCCCAGCTATGGTTGGTTTAGTTGAGAAGGTCTGGTCGGAATCACATGCAGTGTTTCAGCTTCGACCACACCCTCACCAGTGCCTTCTGCACTGATGGCAATAACGCCCGGTCAGCCTCAGGATCAGGGAGTGTGGCCACAGGGGGATCACTTTCCAGCCAGCGCAACAGATGTCAGCGATACCGTGGCAGGGGGAAGTAGTATTTGAACAAGTTAGAAAAGACTGTGATATCCACTTGTGCAAAAAAACTGCATTAAGGTTTTATGACTATTCTAGCACTAGTATTTCCTAACCTCTGCTGTCCAGTCATTGCTACTCGTTGATGTCAGTATCCTCAGTAGATAAAAATAAAATGCAAGGTTTATATTATACATTAAAAATATCTTTTTCTGTTTTAAGTTGTTGTTAAAGAATAAACTGCCACAATGTTTTTTGTTTTTGTAATTGATGTTTTGCCTGATGAGTGTGGAAACCTAACAGACACAGAGGACGGAGTACCTAGTTTGGTTTTGCTAGTGCTTTTCAGGGTCAGGGCAGCCAGTGATGATATCCTGAATTATGAACATCTTATTTTCCAAATAATATTTGATATATTTCATACAAATTCTAATGCATTTGTACACAGGTGACCAAGAAACAAAGAGTTTGTGCTGTCTGATGTTATTAACTACCATCTTGGTGCAGTGTAGAAAAAACAAAGCATGATAGCAGTCTTTTCTAGAAGTGTTGGGCAATGACCGAAAATTAGTTGGTTAATCAAATAAAAAGGAATGTTTTAGTTTTAATGGTTTGCATGACAAGCATGTGATGTATTTAAATAGCTATAGATGCATTTATGTATATAGCAGGAGACAGCTGGCAACATCAATGAAGCATGCAAATAAGATCAAATGAACAGTGCATTAAAAAAAAAAGATTTAACTACCTTTTTAAGGAACATCATTGAAAAATTACAATTAGTATTAAAATTAATTGGATTTTAAAACTTATCTGTGGGTTATAATCCCTTGATGTTTCTTTTTTCTAGTGAAACCCTTTGAATTCCCTGAAGATAAAGATAAAAATGATTATTAGAGGATTTATCTGTATGTGATAGAAAAAAATGTAAAAAATCAAAATGGAAAGCAACTGTTGCAAGTACCAGAAAATTATGCTATTAATTTAAGTGTCATCAGAGCACAAAAGATCACATTTCAGGACTGTGTGAAAATTATTAAAATACTGGAAATAATAGTACTTAAGATGAAGATATTATACTCTAAGATGCGGTTAAGTGACTGACACTATTATGTCACTTCAGGTATTATAAAAGTAACAAAATGCTTTTAAAGATAATAAGAGTTACATTTGGAGATTGGCAGTATTCACACTTTTCTGCTTAAGTGCTTTCCTACTTTAATATAATTTAATAACAGCAGGAAAATGTAGCATTTTATTTCTAAGCTACACCATTTCTTTCTAAAATATGTATGTGCAAAATATAAAAACTTATGTATGAAAATCATATTTCTTCACCTGAGAAAGTTCATTTAATTTGCTGCCTTTTGTCTAGGTGAGAAAGAAAGAAACAAAACAATTACTAAAGATTAAAGGAAACCAGTGTGTGTATATTTTGTTCTGTTTATAGGAAAATACCTCTTTAAGAACTGATCGTTTGCTTTGCTTTTTCTTTTTTTTTTTTTGACCCGAAGAACTTGTTCCCAGGCTAAAAGAGATGCGTTATCTTTTTGTTTTTTTAACACATACTTTACCATTTCTTTATCCTAATTGAAGAAGTCTTGTCAGTTCTCTCCTACCCTTTCTGCTTTTTACTCATGCATTTAATTGTTCAGTTGTGTTCTGTGTAAGCTATTTCAAAATAATCTTTGGTGCTCCCAAATGACTCCTCTTTTTCTACTCGTTAGTTTCCCACTACCAAACAATTTGAGAAAACAAGTTATCAGGGAAGAGTTTGTCTCTAAAACACTTCCCCCCCACCCTTGATCTCCCTTTACTGCTGCCTTTGGGTAGTTTGACACCTGCATTTTTTTTCCTGTCCTTGTCGTAGCTTCATCTCTCCCCACGAAGCCATCTGCTTATTCTCCTACTGCTCTGTTCATGGCACTTCCCAGTTCCTCCACTGACTCCGTCCTGCGTCAGGCTCAAGACCCATATGGGGTATTACTCCAAGTAGAACTCTTCTCTTTCCTCCTTGTGCATTCTTCACCTCCTTTTGTTTCCTTAAATTCATCTGCATATTTTCTACCCTCTGGGCCATCTGCATTTGGAAAAGTGCTAACTTAACTGCAGAGTGTGTTCTCTACTTGAAGTTTCCTATAGAAATAGTTACTTCTTTTGTGCTCACTGGGGATTTTTAAAAGACTTCTTTTGCATTGCTGCTCTGTATATTGTCCTGTATAATGAAAGATTTTTCTGATTCTGTCTAATCCACTCTCAAATATTGAAATCCCTTGAGTGTAATCCTCTGATCATTAGCCAGTTTCTCCCTCTCTTACCATATTTACATGGCTTGAAATCTTATGCTAAGTGCCTGGTTTTGTACTGCTTAATTTTGATATAATTATGATATTGTTTGGCTGTATTTCTCTGAGTCTTTCAAAAAATAAAGAAGCTATTTTAGTTATGTGGGTATTTCTATCTGGCACCACTGCCTTGTTGCTCAGCTGAAGTAGAGACAAAATATCAGAATGTTACAAGTTTAATAGCAGATAATGATGATTTTTACTTTAATTTTACAGTAGCAGCTTACAAGTTGCAATGCAAATTAACAGTTGTTAACAGTTTTCAGAGAAGTTTTCTGAAAAGGAGTATAAAATGTTATCAAATCCAGGTATGATGTACATATATCAAAACATGTTACAACTTCCAGGATTAGAGAATTTATTTGTACTCAGGATACAGCTGCTCTTTACTTGTGTTGTTTCAATTAATAAACCTCTGAAGTTCATTTAATGCTACTATGATACAATTGGATTCATATTAGATTTTAATACTTCTTAAATTAGCTACAGTTTGTATTTTAAATATTCTACATGTCTGTAGGTGGAAATTACATGAAATTTGTTTAAATCTCTCCTTTCTTAGAACTCCTTAATAGACATTTATAATCAGTTCCTGGCAGCATTAGAATCGCTGAAAGAATTCTGGGATGCCATGGATGAAATTGATGGGAAGACATGGGTGCTTGAGCCAGAAAGTCCCACACGGAGTGCTACAACAAGAAGAATTGCAATAGGTACGAAAAGATTGGGAGGAATACAATGGATTTGAGAAGTAAAACTCAGGGTGCTGTCTTGCTTTGCTTATCTAATCAGACGGTGCTTTATAGAGTTAGGAAAATGAAAGCATTTAAAACCAGCAAGACACAACTCTTATTTTGTGTATTGAAGAAATAACAACAATATTCAACAAAATACTGAACCCGTTTAGGAAATTAATTCCAACTTTATGGTGTAAAATGAAAGTTTCTGCAGGAAAATATTGTGTATTTGTAAATTATGAACATGTAACTCTCAAAAACTGAGTACTTGGGTGATAACTCTAGAGAAATCAGTATTTCTAAAGTCAGCTTATGTGAAGCCCTTATGTCATTCACAAATTCCACGTTTTAACAGACTATTACTTTAGATTGATCTTGCCCAAAGATCAAAGGAATATTAGAGTGCACTCAAAATGGAGAAAAGGGGGTTAAATGAGGCAGGTGGAAAGGACAAAGAAATAAGAGAAGAGGAAATTAGAGGCTTACAGTGTCAACCATCTGAAAAAGTGCCTTAATTCATATGCTGATGTCTGGCATTTTAAGGTCTTAATTTATATAGGGTAAGAAGTCTTATGATTGCAAAGGAGAAACTTGCCACTGTCAGAGGTTAGAGATACAGAGGCAAATGTTATCTTTGAAAGTTTTGATTTTTAGCTGAAATTCAAAATGTCAATAGTACATTGGCAAAACCTGAGAACATAACAATGGACCAAAGTAGCCTCAAGTTGTGCCAGAAACCTGCAGAAGGACTGGTTGCTTGCAGCATTAAGAAGGAAAGGAGCTAGTGGGGTGCTGAGGCTGCTCCTCCATTGGGGGTTGAGGGAGGGACAGAAAAAGTTCATCAACCAGCTAAAATGACATGGGTTGGACAACACTTTGTGCCTGTGCATGCAGTCAGGGTGGCTTTATCTTAGTTCTGCTGTACTTTGACACAGACCAACAAAAAAGGAAAGAAAAGCCTGAAAAAGCACCTCACATTAGATCAGTGGAGGGATATGCGAGGCTTTGAGCCCTTTGCTGTCGGTTGCAGACAATCTTCAGTTATGACTTTAATTTAATTCATTCTGATTTCTTCAAGGAGGACAAGGCTAAGATACCTCTTCATTACAAAAAATGTTGGGTTTCACCTGTTTTTATTTAGAAAAGAATTTGCTGTGAAGTTTTTAGACTGGATTGTTTTGAGCTGCTTATGCCTTATGAGAATGACGGGGTATCTTGTAAAAAAAAAATATTTGCTATTTCAAAAATATGTCATTATTCGCTCAGCCCAGGAGTATGCTGTGGAGGGGACTGGCTTTTACTGCTTAATATTATCTTTATGCTTCCATCTTTGACTTAAAAGATGACAAGAAATTAATAACAATTACTCAACTACCTTTAAAAATTTCACTAAGATTTCAAATGGATGATGTAATCTAGCTTGAGTTTGATTATTCAGAAATAAGTCTGTCTTAACCTTAAGACTAGGCTAAAAGAAATGCAAGACTGGCAGGTTGTTTTTTTTTTAAATTAGTTACTATTTTTATTTACAGTCCATTGAAATGTAAATATTTAATATATCCTGATATTTTGAACAATTAATTTGGATACCTACCAACATTTTATTATCTGTAGTAATAAAAACCAGCCTGAATTAACAAATTTAAAACTGCTTTTAAAAAAAGGTTAATGTTTCTGTTTTCAAATACTTAACTGCAAAGAAAAGGTTCCCCTGTGACTTATTTGCTTTCTCATTGCAGGGAACAATGTCTCAGTGAACGTAGAGGTAGATCCTCTGCATCCGAACATGCTCCCTGAGTGTTATTTTCTTGGAGCAGATCACGGTAAGGCAGCAGACACACACCGTTTGTTTCTATTCTAGAATCTGGTCTCTGGTGAGCAGATACTAGCGTAAGCTATGTCAGACTCCTGGGGTAAGCTTTACTGAAGCAGAGCCAGGAATTAAGCTGAATATGTGTGCGAGAGTTTACGCAGTAGATGCTGGGGTTTTTAACAGCCTAGATCCATAGCATGCTGGTTTGCTCTGTGAGTGACACTTTTTTCCAGTGCTTTCCTAGCACAGTTTAGACGGAATGCTGTGTCCTACAGATGATTACCCAACCGCATTTATATTTTCATATAATTTTCTTAAAAAAATAAAAGACTACATATGCCCTAATAGTGTTTGGAAATATTTAAGTCTCTTGCTCAGTGTCCCAGAGATTTTTACCAACTTTTTAAGGTGAATAGGATAGTATCTTCAACAGTATGATATTTTAAATATAAGTGTAATGAATTTCCAAAACAAAAAACTAAGAGCAGTCATTGACTTAAATAGCTTCAATAATTAAAACCAGCCCCCCCTGCGCCATGCCTTCCCCTTCAGTGCTGAAATAGAAGAGGTTAAATTGGGTGGGGATCCTAAAGATGATGTAATTATTTATGTACATTGTTCGCAGTGGTTAACCCTTTGAGAATTAAGCTGAACAACAATATGCACTTATGGTAAGCATCTTTAATAATATCGGCTTAAAACTGAAATGGTATTTGCCATTCCTAGTGTTGACTTTTTTCTCCCTCTCCCACCTGCAGGGATCCAGAAATCAGTTTACTACAAAACTTGAAAGACCTCTTAGAAATTGATTTTCCATCTTGTGCTGTGTTAGAAAAAAGTGTAAGTTGCTTTTTCTTCATGATCAGTTATTTCCCAATAGGTAAAATTTAAATGGTCACTTTATAACTACTAGCAAAAATAAGAGACTTAGCAGAGAGGTAACTGGATTAATATATTGTCATAAGGACTTCTGAACTTCAAGCAACAATTGTCAGAGCTTGTTAACCTTTGATTAGAGGTGCAGAGTTTCCTGTGGCCTTTGTAGCAGTAAGGCGATTAATAACAGGCTTCACTAAGAGGAGGTTCCAGAGTGGCTAATGAGATGTGGAAAACCCAAACATTCTGTTATGGATGTTGATGGCTTAGGTTCTAATTAGGTAGAGCTGCTTAGAGGAGACAAGAGGCCATCCAAATACTGGTGCATTCCAGGCAAACTTGGAATTAATTTTTGACAATGCTGTAACACTGGATTACTAACTCTGCTTTCACTTGTGAAATTTTTAAATTAATATCTGTGACTGTGAGGGCTTGTGTCTAATATCAAAATGTAATGACAAATCATTGCATTTAATAAAAAAAAAAAAAAAACAGGGGGGCCCAAGAGTATGAAAATGCTGGTCAAATGAGATGTAATTCAGTGAGAGGATAAAATAGAACCTAGCAAAGTCCTGCACATTTGGCAACTAATCACATTCTTTACACCATTATGGTATAAACATAATACTGAAGGCAAAAATATTTAGTGATTCTAAGTAACAAAAAATGCAAAAGCAAAGACAAGTAGATGAACATGTTTTCTGTGTTACCAGCCCTGTTTCTTCCTGTCAGTTGTACTGTAAGCTAAAACATGTTGTGGTTTAAGGATTTTGCTAAGGACTGTGGAATCTGCTATGCCTATCGACTCGATGGTGCTACTCCTGATCAAGTGTGTGACGATCCCCGCTGCGGACAACCTTTTCATCAGGCTTGCCTGTATGAGGTAAAGTTATTAATGGGACAAACTTGCTCACTAACTCACAGATTCTAGAAAATCAGCATTGCCTGCTTACATTTCAGATGAAGCAAAGTCCTTTAAAGAGTGCTACAACAGTCGCTGTGCTTCCTCTTGTCTTCTAACCCCCAATTCATAAATAAGCTCCTTGGGGAAGGGAATCTGCCTCGCTTTGTGGGTGTACAGACTCCAACTTGACACACACGATGTCATGTGTTGATCAAGTGAACTCTGGAAAAAAATCCCTGGTAGTAGATGATTCTTAAATTTGATGTGAAACAAATCTGAATTTTAATCCACTTGTGTTGCAGTGGCTACAAGGTCTTCCTTCCAGCAGACAAAGTTTTAATGTCATCTTTGGTGAATGTCCATACTGCAATAAGGTAAGGAAATCTAATGAAAATGAGTGAGTGAACTGAACCGTGTGTGATAGCTTAGATAAAGGCAAAAGCTATAACAAAGTCAGTTGTAAAACAGAATATGTGGCTATCTTCTCTTTACACATTGGAATAAAGAGAGGAAGACTTTACATTCCCATGCGTTTAATGCATCAGTATTTAAATCAATGTTTTTTGAAACATATAAAGACGTCTGTGCACCAGTTATCAACATACTGGTGTTTGAATAATTAAATATCACGCTCTGTTGTATTTCGTGATACTTTTTTAATGTAGCAGAGGTCCAGTTTCAAAAAACTAAAAAAAAGAATCCCAACTTTCATAACACAAAACGGCCTCGTACAAATAGTTTAGCGCATACATAACTATTCAGTGCAGATTGGGAAAGTTTAAGAAAACTTGCCTTTAGAAGATATGTATTAACAGTATTATTTAAAAAAAATCTCTTCCAAGCCCCTGACCCTGAAATCTTCAATCAAGAAACTTTGAGAAAAAAAACTGAGTGATGGGAACACCACTGCACTTACACTGAAGACACCAAAACAGTCATATCAAAGAAAATACAAGGAAAGTAATATTAGTAGCAGAAGTACAAGTATGGCTATACTATAGTGGTATGTTTCATCAGCAAATGCAAGCCTAAATATAACAGATAGAGAAGAACTAGTGATGTCAGAACCAGTTCCTTGCAGTGGTACCAGCTGCTCTGTAGTTGAGAGTTGATCATGCTTCTTTTTGGATTCTGAGAATATTGCTTGGGGGTCAAATGGTGGTAATTCTCTTGCAGTATCTTTCTGCAGGGGAAAAAAAAAGTAATAATAAACTTAATATTGAATAAGTGAGGTGTGAATCAGAAAAACAAAGATGCCAAAGATGACATCCAGGTATTTAAGTTATCCTAGAGAAAGCAATACAGTTCTTACAAAGTCTGAACTCCAGAATTGTATATTAAGTGTATAACATTAGGCATGATTAAACACATTCTAAAGAGACATAGTCCTTAGTTATTACTGAAGTCAACAACTGAAATTCTTCTATATGATTGTTTCCAAAAAATGTTAATATATGAAGCCTTTACAGTGTTCCTGCAAATAAAGTTTTAGCCTGGAAACCCTAGACCTTACATAAATTAAAATGGCAAATCAAACTCCAGAGTAAGTTTTTTCATTTCCTAGTGAAGCTAAAGTTCTCCTGATTTATCACATATACGAGTAGTGTGGTTTTTGTTGTAGTTGGACAGGGTGGTGTTGGGGTTTTTTTAGGCCTCCAGAAGCAATGTTATCCTTAGGTTACCTTTTTGATCTCCATCTCTGAAAGGAATTCCCAAACACTATGATTTTGTTTCTCACATAACTAAGACTTGACCATATTTTCCACTGTCCCTTAGAAAAGTTTCCACCTTTGGTTTCCTTTCTGTGATCCCATTCACCATGTGTTATTGTTCAGCAATACATCTCGCTTAATTTCAACCCTAGCCATACAGTTTTCTTGGTGAAAATTCTTAACCTAAATTATTAATGGCAAGAGGGAGGCCATCCTCTCTAAGTTCGAGTGAGGCGCCTGCAGTTAACTACACCAGGCACTTGCCTAACCCCAGTGTTTGGAATTGCTCTCTGGAGAGTGTCTGACGGCCTCTCACCGCTCTAGTTCCTGCATAAACCATTGTTTCTTTCCCCCCTTTGTGCCTGAAGAATCCTCCTGAATTTTCCTAACCTCAGTACTCTAAAATTTCCTTTAGAGCTTTCCTTTACCAATCTCCTACATTATGTAAAAGGAATTGAGAGGAAGTTTGCAAAATGAACCTAATACAATCCTGCTTTTTTTTTCTTCTCCAGTTTCTCATCTGAGTATCTTAAATGTTACCTGACATTTTAACCCTGCCCTATTATGCATAACATTCAGTGAGTACCACAGAACTATTCTACGTAGATGCAGCATTATTAATATTGGAACAGCAGCTTTTCCTTCAGAAATGCTAAATCAAAACACAAATATATCTTAATACTAAACCAGTGATTACTCCATTTCTGTAAAAATTTACTTTTCCTTCTTTCCACAAAAAGGGCGGAAACACAAATCCCCTAATTACTCTCCGGTGTCAAGATCTACAATCTATGCTGTGTGCTTGCTGTTCAAGTAACCAAGGGAAGTTACACCAGCTCTTTTTTTTTTTTCCCTATGTCATGCTGGAAACCAAACATGGCTCTCTTTCCGCATCTACTTCTTTCTTAGAACTACAGTAGCTTTTATACAAAATGTGCAGGAGGAAGGAGATTTGGGGAGAGATTTGCTACCTTTTTGTGCTAATACTTTTTAAATTTTACGTTTGAGGCCTGAGAATTAGCACTGGAATATCTTCACATTAAAAAATCATATTTGTTACTTCAAGTCACTGTTGTTTCAGGACTCCAGAGACTTTTCAGAATCTGTCTACCTTGCTCTCAGCCAAAATATCTCCAGAAATTGTTCTGCTCACCACTTTACTGCCTGATGCTCTCAGGTACAGCTGTGTTTTTTCTGCCTCACTCTCCTAGCTTGTACCGGAGTCTCCAGGCAGTGATCAGCAGACTGCTTGAAGCAAAGAATTTTGGATTAATAATAAAGCT
Organism: Pterocles gutturalis; assembly: GCF_000699245.1. Lineage (NCBI taxonomy): Eukaryota > Metazoa > Chordata > Aves > Pterocliformes > Pteroclidae > Pterocles > Pterocles gutturalis. Next base: position 13,832 of record NW_010147368.1, on the reverse strand, counting down.
ATCTTTAAAGTTGTATTTTTGTGCTTCTTAGAAATTTTCCTAATTTAAAAAGTTTCTATGTGAAAGAAACAGGGTAGAATCTCTTTGTTAAAATATACTTAAGCTCCATAGAAAAGGAGCACAGTCTCATTACTGAGATGTACTTTTTTCTGCATTATTTTTACTTAAACCTTGATGAATTTACTTAAATTTTTTCATGTACAGTTGGAGAGTAAGATTGAATACATTCGTTCAACCCTTTTATGCAGTAATTGCCATCAATATTTGAGGTTAGTTAACTACTAAAATCCTCAGATTAAAAAGTCAGAATTTAAGAACTTAATTAAGAGTGCTATGAGGTTTTCCACTACGTAGAAAAGAAAACTACTGAAGTAAATTTCTACCCAGAAAACAACAGATTTTGCAAAGGGAGACAGTCATTTCCCATCGCTTTTACCTGCACGCTGGTTCAGTACTCAAAGTACAGTGCTTTACTACCAAGCTATAGAAAAAACTGGAGTGGGAGTTTGCTAATAGTATGACCAAACTTTAAACCCTTGGGGTCAAACATCTAGTTTGCATACATTTAGTTTAGGCTTTGTTTGTGGTGGTGTGGGTTTTTCTTTTTTTAACCTCTAATTTTTAGAAAAGCTGACCTTTCTTTTGGAGGGTGCCATGACTGTTCTAAGTAACAGCAAAAACCTCACCTTTGGCAGGTGGTCAGCCTCCTGAGTCACACTGTAACATTTAATTGGCTTCTCTTCAGCCTGGACTTGCCAACATGTTACCCGAGCACGCAGCCCACTTAGGCAGTTACGTTCTTCCTCTTCCACCTTATTTTGCTTCTGTTGCACTGCTTTTGGTGAAGGCTTCCGTAAGCAAACCTGCTGATGTACAGGTAGTAATTCTGCATGCTGAAAATAATTCAAAATTATCAAAATTATCATAATTACCATTCCAATACTTGGACCTGTTAGGTTTGAGATACGTGAGGGTAATGCCCTGTTTGCACTTATTCCCTGGGCTTACAAAAAACTAAGTTTTATGTCTGGAATAATACAAGCCAGTAAGCAGGTGCTAACTTCTGGAGTTTGTGACATAGCACTTGCCTTTTTTCAAGCACTTTTCTTCCTTGCCCACCCCAAAAGGGGGAGATGGAGCTAACAGAGCTAACTCCCAGGACATCCCCCACGTTCCTGCAGTGCCCAAAACCTCACCTGCTGAGGCTCTGTTTGGTGAAGCATCCTGCTTAGTTTACGTGGCTTTCCTTCATCTTGGAGTTGTTTGCCTGTTACCCCAGTACAGGCTTTGTAGTCTTCACCTTCTATCTTTTTTTGCCTCTGCTGAATTGGTTTTGGCATAGGCCTTGGTAAGCAAACCTGCTGATGTATGGTGAACAATTTTGTATAGTGAAAAAGTCAGTATATTAAAAAGAAAAATGTCCCATCTTCAGTACTGAGAACACAGAATTAAAGTAAGCTTTTATCTTTCTCAAAAGAGTTGTTTTCAGCATTTTAATTATCAATAAATGTCTTCTTCAAACAGTACAAAGTTAGAGCTATGCTGTATTTGGGAAGTATGCTATGAAATAAACTTCAGTTATGCATTTCAAAGCATTCGCTAATAACCTTTATTGGGAATGATGCCAGTAAGTCACTTTGTTTCACTAAGAAGTAGAGCTTGAATGCATTTCCTATCACTAGATTGAGTCAAATGCAAAACTCTCTAAAGTAAGATATCACTAAGATTTCTGACCTGGGTAATCCAATTTAAGAGTTAAGGCTTACATTCTTTTACATAGTTGCATGAGTTAATGCAAGTTTTTCCAGTGCTGCTCTAAGCACTAAGTATCAAATGATGTCTGGTTTTGGCTTTTGTAGCTTGGAAGACAAATGTAGCCAAAACACAAACTGTATGCCACATGCCTTTGGTACTTCTGGCATGCTAATAACTCTGTAATTGTACTGTTTGCATATGGTCTTCCACGCAGCAGCTGTATCTGAGTACAGCAGCTAAAAAAGAAATAATGGTCTTTTTTATACTGCAAATTAAATACATACAGGAGATAGAAATTGCACAACCAAAATACCGTTGAAAGTGCCAGTAGGCACTTTGTATATTGTCTAATCCAAAACACCTTTTAAGAATATAATCCATACTTCTGCTCTGTGAAAACTATTAATGTTTAGAAACATAAAGGTGTATCTGTTCTGAATAACAACTCCAGCCAGTTACAAACAGTCTGTCTCAGGACATAACACTGCAGGTAGCCCTGAGAAATGGAGGTGCAGGGGTGAGGCCCAGTGCCACAGACAGTTATCTGAAGGTATCATGGCACCATGCTGCACTGTACAAGATGTAGCCACTGGTATGCTTTTTATGTCATCTCAAGATTAGATTCAGGTACTACACAGGGAGCTGCTCTTAAAATTCATATTCTGTAGCAATTCCTCTTCACATGACCTTCAAGGAGCTAGTGTTACAGGATCCCCTTATTGGTACTTACAGGTGTTTACTGGTCTTCAGAAGGGAATTAACCCAAAGTCACTTCTTTCCTGTGTACCAAACTGGTACAGGTAGAATCAGACAGGTCATCTGGAGTCAGATTCTGCTCATAAGCAAGAAGTAAGGAGACAGGGGATTGTTTGTAGAGGCTCCCACTATTCTTAGGTTGCCTCTTTAATGGGAGAAATGTTTGGTGAATAAAAGGGGAGGTGGAAAGGGAATGCACAGGGCTGAGATGAAAAGAGTCAGACCTAGGATAACTACAGACTGTGCCATGAAGAGATGCAGTGGGAAGTGCCTGCCTGTCATCAAACACTTTGTCAGGACTGTAGCAAAGTGCACCAGGCCTTGAATATTCTCCACAGCCAATGAAAAATGGAATTTTCTGAACATAGCAATAAATCTAGAGAAGGTTCAGTTATCTCCTCTCTCTACTTGTATACTCCTTAAGTCCTTGAATAACACTAGAAATTTCCTTTCTGCAGCTGTTTTGCAGTGAGTGTTACAGGAAGCTTGTGCAAGTAAGCAGCAGAACTGTCTGAAGAAACATACTCAAGTAAAAAAGAGGTGACTGTTGGAGCAGTGCTAGCATTCTTACTATTCCAAGAAGCAAGACACTCTACATTAAAAATTTCCCTGAAAAAGTGATGACAGGTGCCGAGAGATAGCAATATGCAGACATACTCTCTCTCTGATCTTGTTCTTGGCCATCAAAACCAATTCTGCTTAGTCCTACAGCACACAAGTGGTGCTAACTGACACTCCTCATTCATGGATTTTTCAGTGGGGTTGTGCACTTGCAAATAGCAAGCGCTTTTACAGCCTGGAAGGTCAGGATCATCTTTTATGCCAGCATACTGTCAAGTGTTAGGCCAGGCAATAAGAAAAATATAGATTTACTATTCAGTATCTGACTCTAAGAAATCAAAAACGCCAGTGAACCAGAGATCCAACAGGATCAGCTGGAGATCAGTTAACAGCTACCTGATGTTTCAATTCAGTTCAGAAAACAGTCCAAACTTTTTTAAAAAGCTTCTCAAATTAGTGAGGACGAAGCGGTCACTATCATAGCAAGAGAAATACTGTCACTGAAATAGCTTTTGGTTTTGTTAAAAGAAAAAAGTGATAAAAACAGAAAAGTCAATAAAAATGCTAAAAAAAGTATTTGTAATTACCAAGATCAAAACCCAGTGCCTTTTTATTAAACATGAACTTTTATTCTGCCTTCCATAATACGTAAATAGTTCTGACAATTGGTTTGTGAGGCACTTGCTACAATAAAATGTAATTGTATAATGAGAGAAAGGTGACAATCAGGAGATCATGAAAAAATTACATATTCTCACTGGTGGTTAATTAGCCATGCAAAACCCCCTCAAACAGATATTCTCTTCTATTAGGAATGATTACTATGCAGGCCTACAGATGTCAATACCACAGTCATTCAAATACTTTTGAAGGTTGTAAAGCTCTGGTGCCAAGGTTTTGATTCCAAAGAGCTAATTTATGACTAGAAGGATATTTTATGTCTTCAGTTGCAGCAGCTACAAAACTCAGCAAATCAGAACCATCTGTGCACTGATACTTGAATCACCATTCATCTAGCAGCCTATCAGTCACATTAGTTTGCATCCTGCATTCTTGGCTCACGTACACTTGTGATGGGCCAAAGTTCACCAGAAATTTTAAAAATGAACAGTACCCTGACCCTGCCTTATTGCACACGCATCAGAGACGGAAACAGGGCTTTTGCATACGGGGAGTTTTGAGGCAGAGGTATGATGGGACTGACATTTCACAGCAAGTCCAGTAAGACTGCTAATTACCTCAATCTCCGCTTATTAAAACATGGTTTTATTAACTATATATTTTCAGACTTAAAAGTACAAACGGAAAATATAACACGAGAGCTGTCAGTTTTAAAATTCTGTTAGTGCATCACATAGCACTGCATACCAATAACAGTTAAATCCCAGAATAATACCTCCTCCACATTAGTGGCTGTAGGAGTTTGAAAGCAAGAAAATGAATCAAATGCTTTCACTGATAAAGGTAACTTTGCTTTTAATCTGGAATGAAGGAAAAACCTGGCATTCAGGCTTGTCTTCAAGATGCTAGTGAACCAAGTCCTTGACTTCCCCATTATCCTGAAAGTAAATCATTCTCCACAGACCTACCGCTTTGAAGTGAGAGGCTGTAGGTCAAAAGGACTCATGACAGTTCTTCCTCCTTAAGGGTTGACATTCCACTTTTTAGCAAAGCCAGGGGAAACAGGAATTAACAAACATGGTGTATTTAAGGCAAAGAACTACTGTGTCAGTCTCATTTTAAGATCTTAAACTATTTCCTCTTCTACAAAAGACAAGGCAACAATCAAGCAGGAGATGTCAGAAATAATCCCAGAACTGTCTTACTTTTGATGCTTTAGCAGCACAGTGATTTCGTGCACATGCTGCAGCAGAAAATTCCAGAGGGCCATCATAGCGAGTTCCACTTGACTCTAGTCCATCCAGCAGGATTTTCTTGAGCATTTGATACTTTGGCTTCTCATCATAAGCTAAGCCATAAACACATGCCAAAAACTTGGCTATTTCACCTGTAGAGCATATTGTAATGTAAATTTCCCTTGGTGTAGACCTAGAACTTCAGAAAATTTAATTCCAAAATGGATGCCAGTCCTACATTGCTAAACAAGATGACACAGTTTCAGCTGAAGACACACTCAAAACACAGAACTGACAATATCTTGTCTTTTTGAGACAAGAAAAGGAAAATATAAACTTGGATAACCTCTTGCTAGCTATTATGAAGAAAGTTAACTCTGTCTCTGCTTAACCCAGGACAAGACGCTAACCCTTAAGTGCTATATCTTGTTATACACATGCACTAATTCGTATAGTACCAAAAGCTATCTAAGTATAAATATTAACCAAAATACTTTATTGACAGTTCTGTGTAAAATAGAAGTATTTTATACTCAATAATATATTTAATAATAATATATTTAAATATTAACTACTCTCCACAATACTGTTTTAATCTGCATAAATGTTATACTTTGAATGCTCTGGAAAAAACCAACTTTTTTTAACTTCTAATACTTTTTGACAGATAATTGGTTTTGAGATTACATCCCTAAAACAGTCTTAACAGCAGCATTTTTTATTTTTTTTTGCTATCATTATCGAGTGGTTCTAGAAACAGGGAAACCACTGAATGGGCAGAAATAATACTATTAGGAAAAACATATGGGGAGGATACAATTTTTCTTTCATTTGAAGACCCAAGTGTTTCCTAAAACTGGAGTACTACACCAGATATTAGCATCTAGTAAAATCCCAGATGTAAAGATGTACTAAACATGTATATGCATCATGAATATATTTTATGCAATACATAATGCATTTCAATAATTCAAATACAGAAATGTTATGAAAATGAGTGAATAAAAAAAAAAAAGATACTGACCTTTGAAGGAAGTTTGGTGTTTTCTCTGGGTTGCTTTTATATTTCAGTGAAGGAAGAAATATATGGCAAGACAAACCGTCCATTCATCTGCTTTTTCAAACTCCTCTGAATACTAAGCAATAAACCTTCTGTAGACAGTTGCTTACTATTTCCATACTAACAGCTACTTCTGTTTCTAAGATAGTCACTGCTTCCTAACACCTTGGATTACATATGGCTAGGATCCCTTATGTCACTCTACAGCATACATCACAGATGAGACTGTTCAAGATTTTTGTACCACCACATACTGGGGTTGAAAATTTAGCCCTCAATGTCTGTATCATCTACTTAGTACTTGTTTATTGGATAATGCAGGAAAGCAGCAGGAAAAAAAAGAGTTCCTGCAATAAAAGCATTAAGCATCCTGTATCAGTAAGTATCAAGAATCATTTATTGAAGAATGACCAGCATTTGACAACATCCAGAAATTTACCTTCTCCCCTTACAGTAAACAAGCCTTCGAGCTAAAAATGCTTAAAGGATAATAAGCTTGTACGTGAAGGGCCTGATTCAGTTCCACTGAAGTGAGAAATACTCGTTCAGTTAAACTGCATCCTGAATTAATGAGTATGACATAAACTAACAGCAAGTATAACATAACTACCGTGTTATCAGCTAAGTGCAGAGAGTGCAGGCTGAATTGTTCTGCTGGATAGGTATGTGTAAGAGTGGTTCATGCAGGCTTGATTTCAAGGGGTCCCATTACAATGGCTGCTTGCACCCTATTGTTTGCCCCAAGACCAGAGCCTGGTAATACAGCATGAACTCAGGCCTGGTAAAGGCTTCTAGCTTGAGGTGCAAAACTTAGCAATTACATTTAAGATTTGAAACTGAAGGCTTTGTTAAATTTGTGTTACTTTTACACTGCTTCCCCCAAATAAGCCAAGACTTTGAGGTATTTTTTTGTAACAGGCTAAAGAGCTTTATGGTATATACTGTAAGCACACTTACTACAGCTGCTTCCAGAAGAATCCCATTCCATCACTGAATCTGGGAGCTCATCCATAAGTCTGAAACAACATGAGAGTGCAACAGTTTAATGGGGTTTTGGAGCAGGTGATTCTTCATTTGGGATTTAGAAAGAGAGCAAATCTCTATTCCAAAGGGAGTGGACCTACGGGGTAGCTAATGATTCACAGCACTGCTTTTAAAACAAAATCTCCTCTTCCCAGCTATACTTTTAACTCTTTGCATGACTGCTGATTTCAGCAAGACTAGGCTTACAGCTAAGACTGCACTTTAAGTTTTTCTTTGCAGATGTTTTACATTTTATAGAAACAAAGAGAAAAATGCTTTGAGCTGAAATGGCTTGTTCCAATTTCAGCTTAATGATCAATATTTGTATTTTGGAATTTAAGAAGCAGTTCTGGTCTGCCTACGAGTCATTTAGCATCAGGTGCCTTCTGCCATGTAGCTCAGGGGCAGCTGGGTGATGGCTGTCAAAATTACAAGCAAGCACAGCAGGGACAAAAGGGAAGAGGGAGGTTAAACGGCCTTAAGTCCCATGCACTTCATAAACTGAAGGGCAAGGCCACAGATGTACTTTCTCTCTATCCAGAAAAAGAAATACCGAAGGACACGGGAGCTCAGAATCAATCAGACCCTAAAAACTGATGAAGTAACACCAGCTCTCATCTTTGTGCAGGCCTGAAGCAGGATGATCTCCTAGCACCTGTAGGACCTGCAGCTGCATAAGGCCCCTTGTGCCGAGTATATGAAATCTGGTAGTTCAGTCCAACTATTAATACTGTTAAAGGATCCCTGTTTATGTTCATTTGTTTAAAGAAGCCATAAAGGTCCACCAATCACTAACAGTAAGTGTTCTCACATACATAAATGTGGGGTACCTAGGCTAATAACCTGCAATTCAGTAGTATGTTGTTTAGTATCAGAAATAGGGGTTTCAATTTTGGGGAAATGAAACATTTAAACATAAATATTTTCCTGTAATCTAGCTTAAATTCTAATTCAAATGGAGCCTCTCCGCTAATCAGGGCTTGGCATGAACATTTCTGAACTCAAATACACCAGCAGTCCTTAAATATCCCCTCACCAATCCCCAAAACTTTGGCACAGCTGCTTCATTGCCCCAGCATTATGGGGAGGAAAGACTAAGAACTTGTAGCAAAGGGATGAGAGGATGAGATAACTGCTGAACAACAGACTTTGAGGTCCTGCTCTGGCTCCTGCCTTCCAACTGCACCCCACTTTCCAGGCCCAGGCCCTTCTTCCTCATCATCACACAGACTCCATAGCAGAGGACTGGCATGCTCAGAAGTGATTTGACTGTGCTGTTAATGTACTTATTAACTTACAAGCAACTAGATACACACATATATCTGGATTTCTGTCTATTTCTGGCCTTTGAAAACAGTATAGGCACCAAAAATTAAATAAAAGATGACCTGGCCAAGTTACCTAATACCAATAATGTAATTCATTAGACTAATAGGATTTTTCTGACAAATGGAATTTGTATCAATTTCTGTGCGTTTCCTCTAAGCATCAGTTTGCTTGGCATCCTGAAAATGCGAGCAATCTAAGGGTTAACCTCAAGGGAAGAATTAGCAAAGCAGCTTGATTGATTAAATTGATTTAACATTGAATTGTATAAGTGTTACCTTGCAGAGGGTTGTGTAATGATCAGAACTTCTAAAGGAGAAATATTAAGCATAACATATGATGTCAACATTTACAGATGCAATCTGTATTATCCACAGTGTGCAGGCTAACCTTTTTCTCTGTTGAGAGCCGATGCCACACTGAATTTGCAGATTGATTGCTGTAGATCAGCTATCCCTATTGTGTACCTCTGTTGTGACTTGCCCTACTTTAAAGTTTGCTGCCTTCTCCAATTGTGATGTTACATTTATGAGTAACTACTCTTCTACAGGCTACACTGTACCACATGCAATTAACTCTCTCAAGTCCCAACTGTGAAAGCTAAGAAAGAAAACACTCATACACTGTTGATTTAGTAAGCTCTAAATGAGTCATGCTGGGGAAAAAGGAAAAATTTTAATCAAGTTCTTTAGTATTTTCGTATTTAATTGTTTGTAACGGCAGTAGGCTTATATAACACTAAAAACCCACATAAAAACATCTGAAAAATAGTATCATATAGAAAGTGAAATAAATTGAATGCACATGCAGAAAATCTTCCAAGAGATGTTTGTATTATAGTCTCTACAAAGCACCCATGAAGTTTAATGGAAACACACAACAACCTTCTGTAGTGCAATAAGGCCTGCACTAATTCTCAATTGTTTTCTTTTTTAAAAAGAGAGTATTAAAAAAATACACAGCATACAAACAACTGTTTACTGTGCGTTTGAATTTATCATATCTCTACAGCAGTACAGACAAACATGTGGAAGATGGTATACATGCACACAGAGTTCAGATTTTTAACTGCTTCTAACATTTAATTAAGGAAAACTGGTTTAGCTTTCTCATAAGGTGCTATTCTAGAGGATGTAAATCTGTCTCTTTCAGACCTGCTTTGTTAAGTTATGAAGGCATTACGGGGTTCTAGAGTAGTATGTGCGTGTGCATGTGTAAATGTGTGCATTGTTTTATTTTTACTTTGTTTTTGCAGTCTGGACAGCTACAGGGTCCTTCAGGTTCTGTTCCCAGGGTAGCTTTCCACATAACCATTGCAGCATGCAGTAGCCAAGGATTTCAAGGTCACTTCGTCTGGATGGGGCTAAAATGTAGGGAAGGAGGGGAAAAGAGGGAGAAAAAAAAAGAAAAGATGAAGAATAAGAACCTCTTCTTAGAAAAGACTTTGATTGAACTAGTGTTGATGAAATATGAAAAAGCCAAATGGGCAAAGCATTTTGTTTATTCAGCTGTATTAGACCTAAAACGCCCTGGTATTTGGCCACAGTCCACAGACAGGCAGTGACTTGTTACTGTTGAAGTAAGGGTCAGTTTCCTCACCTCCTCCAACTTCATCCTTCCTCAGTCTGGCCTGTCACATGGACTTGATCCCCATGGCCTCTGACATGATCCAGACAGCCCATAACCGAGTACCAACACTTTCTCAAAGAGCCAAGCAGTAAAACAAAGAAATAAATGTCTGCTGCTAAATTGCTAACACATGTTCCAGGAAGTCCATGGGGTCCACATTGGTCATGCAGGGACCCTGTGAGTGCAGACTAAACACTGATGGCCTTTCCTGTTCTCTTACAGAGCTATTTGAACTTGGAAGATATGACAAAACTGCCATCTAGTGTACATTTACACAGCAAAGTGGTCTGCTTACAACTACAGCAAACTGTTTGCTTAGATAGTTGTAGCACAGGCTAAAATACACTTTCTGTTTACAAGTCCTGTGTAAACTTACCACTACTGCTTCCAAAAAGGAAGTTATTTCAGGAACAACTTACTCTCACCCTGCATGCCCCGAACACATACACACTAACTACAGAATACAAATACAGTAGATATAATTCAATCAAAAATTAACCCCATATCCAAACATCTATGTAGAAAAACTTGTAATTGAAGTTAATCTACAGACTGACTTTTTCAAGAGAAAGCGGGGGGGGGGGGTTGGGTATGCTATAGCATTGCTATTGCTTGCTGCTATTCAGAGGAAACCAAACTTGGAAAAAACTGAACAAGCAGGATTGCTACAATATTTAGTTTGCAAGTCAAGACCATGTGGAATCTGTAAAAACAGAAACTGTTAATTGTGATTAAAGAAAGACAGATGTAGAAGTTAAATTTATGCTTTTCCAAAATGAATTTGAGCTTTCCAGGAATGAAAGGAGATTTCAGATTTGTTCGGTACGTTTTGTCTAAAGACTAGTAGTTGAGCATAGTGCTGTTAATCCAGCTGTAAACAGGTATCATATTTTACAGGCCTTCATTAAATAGGTTCCAGAAAGTCACTCAGCAAACTTATCTTTTAATTTAAAAAGTCATCTGCTAAAAGCTACAATGCCAACATGTAACTGTTTCTTGTTATCATACACACATTATTGTAAGAGCAGAAGATTAGTTCTTATACATTTTCTATCTTAACTGCTATTAGACTATGGGATTATTAAAGACCCTTCAATCTAACAGAATGCTACACTATCCCTTGGGTGTCGTTTATTTTCTGCACTAGATTGAGAAATGTCCTAATGCAAGACTTGGCTCTTGTGTTAAAATAAAAACACAATTTCTACCACTTGCTGTTTTGTAGTGATTTCTTCAGCCATAAATCTCCTGTTAACTGTGGAACAATTCCATTCGTACACATGTGTTCATGACTCCTTTTCCTATTATGGCAATTCCTGATTATAACCATATAAGCCAGCATTTTTGTCTGCAGATCCTCTGATTTTCACACAATACTTTTCTTGCACCTGCTTGGTGCAACTAACATGGGCTATAGAAAGTGGCCTATTCGAGAAAAATTGTCAAAATTACAATGGACCACTTTTTTTTCCACTGAGGGGCTAATTAATATGAATCTGTAAATAATGCTAAGTCAATTCGATGTCAGAAGCTAAGCTAAGCTAACTCCCCAGACAGTAAAGTTTACTTTGGCCGTAACTAATTACTTTCTCACTCACATGCAGGTTTTCCAGCCATTTCCTGACTAGCACTAGGGCAAAGCCATCACAAGCAGGGAGATGTGTGCAACTAAGACTTTACTAATACCTTCCTAAAGCTACAGTAGTCAGCTAGGGGAAAAAAACCAAAATGTACATGTAACTAAGCCATACATCACTAAAACAATAAAAAGAGGAAATGTTTTACAGAGAGATGGTAAATACCTGTATCAGTTTATCTCCCAGGTCACTGGAAGCGTTACTACATAAAGACATTTACATGTGTTTTTCATAGAACCACATGAAAATGTCAATGGTTGCTTATTTGACTGTACTAGCTTATTCTTTCTCCCCGCTCCTTTGGCAGCTCATTAGAGATTCTAACTTCCTCAACTTTTAAAATAATTTAGATCCTTACAAATGAAGTATTCAACTAACTGTAATCTTTAATGAATTAATATTATTGATGAACAGTGGAGTAATTAGATTTTTAAACCCAAATAAAGCATTAATAATTAAATTTCAACTATATGTTTACTCAAAAAAATAAATCTGCTAATACAATTGGAGATTACAAAAATTCTCAATAAACATCAACTGAGAGAAGTCAATCTGGCTTCATTTTAAATGCAATAGCTATTCAAAACCAAAATGATTCTGGCTGATAACTTGTCACTGTTACAAGCGTATACATTCAAAAGAGTAACTATTTAAATTATCTTCTCTCTTGACTAAAAACTTGCTAGGTTTTTTTTCTTCCTAATAAATGTTTGATTCCTGCTTTTCTACTAACCAGGATTTTTTTATTATCATTATTTTGTATTCTTTATTTATTATTATTTATGTCTCATTAAATACTATTTAATGGGAACATGTTGGTGATATTTTATTTCATAATATTTTTATAGTTTAATTTTTTAATTTTAAGATTTAAGGCCTGATTCTGTCCTCACTCCTGCCAAGATAAATCAGGAACAACTCCACTGAAGTTAATGAATTAATAGCCATGTCAATGAGATCAGAGTCAGGCCGTAAGAGGTTTATATACACCATAAACATATACTCCCCATGCAGGCACAGGGTTCAGCGATAACTCAGAAAAACATAACTGAAGCAATTCACCATGAGAACAAAATATATTATGTGTCTCTGTATACTGGATTTGGCAGCTACCTAAACCCTAATTTCTATTCAGATTACTATTTTTTTCAAAATAGTTCATAAATGATATCACACCAGTCACAATATGCTCTCAAAACTACACTGCTCCCAAAGAACTCACCTGAAACCCATGTAAAAATGGGAATTTTCCTCTATGGCCCTTACTAAGCTAACTTTCTCAAGTCTTTTGTAAAGATCTAGGAGGCTAATGAGTGACAGATTAAATGTTCTTCTATTATTTTTAATTAGCTCTGTTACATTATAATTTCACCATTAGTGTTTCTTTAGATTGGAAGCTTTTCATAAAAAGGATCATTTCAGTTGCTCACATTGCATCTACATGTAGTGGAACCTCCAATTCTCACTAGCATTACAGCATACAAGTTCATGTTAATTCACACACAAATATAACTCATACCATAGCCAATAATCCAAAAGCCTTTTTTTTAGTGTTAACGTGACCATGAAAAAATATCATTATGTTAAAAATGTATCACCACAATGTTTTAATAAATGAACTAAAAGTGATATATCTCTCTAATTCAAGGTTGAGATTATTAAAAAAAACCAGACAAGTATAAGCCTTGTCAAAAATTAGTGTCCGTATTAGGGGCAGGAGAAAGGAAGAGACCAAAAAAAGCTAATAACAAATTATTACTTTCTCAAGGTACTTGTCAGTCTGAGTTCACTCAGCAGGATATTGACTAACTGAACAGAGTGGATGGCTACAGGGAAAAGCTTACATAAATATAGTTAAATTTTAAAAGTTTGATAATTTTTAATGCTTGGAGGCCATTCTGTACAGAGTTATCCAGTCTCAGACTTGGCAACTGCCAGGAGGGGCTGGAAACAATCTCTCCTCCCTTTCTGGTTCTGCACCATTAGCTGGGCACGTTGCTGAAGTACTCACTGTAAATAACCACCACCATGGAATGCTGGACAGAAAAATAAATCCAGTGTAAACATGGTGCCACCACAACTGAATTTCAGCTCTTCCAGAGAACTCAGTCTGGGACACGGCAATGAGCAATTTTTCCTCTGCTAGCTATTGTCTCTGTCCTAAACTCGGATCCTATAGTCAACTGGTCATAGAATCATAGAATGCTTAGGGTTGGAAAGGACCTTAGA
>NW_010147367.1:9178-28010 GCF_000699245.1 Pterocles gutturalis | reverse complement strand
GTTTTACCAGCTATCTAGCTCCATTTTATTTTCTAAAATATTTTTTGGATGCCTCATGATGTAACTTATAGAGTAGTTCTCATGCACAAGCTTATCAGCTACGTCTGGAAAACAAAAGATTGGTGCTTTACTCTTTGTAAAACTTGGTTCCCTAAAATACACAGCCAGGTTTTTCTCTACCCCTTTTCCCCCCGAGATTAGTGAAATGGCCTTTGTTATACATAAATTATTTAACCTCATTTGCAAAATTCAATTATCTACAACAGTATTCCCATGAACACACCTTCTTACATCATCCAGTTACTAGATTTAGAACCACCTACAGTAAAATAATTATGTGACTAGAGCAAACAACTGGAAGGTCACAGCTGGTCTCATCAGATACATCTGTTTTGCTGCCCTTCTGAAAAAGGGGTGGACATCAGGAGAAACAGGGACCACCACCACCAAATCTTGGTCTTTGAAGAGTTATTGGCACTTTCGGTCTATTCTTAAATGCCACAACTTTGAGGAACAGAGAGCCCAAGAGATTTGGAGTCAGTAGAGAGACTTACTGACTTCTCCAGATATTGCTTTAGGCCAAGGCAGTTTAAAAGGTCTTAGAGACACTTGGCTCAGCAATGCCCAGATTCATCTGAAGCAAAGATTATAATAATTCCTTCTGCCTTTTATAAGTCTTTTATTCATGTGTATTGTTTTCATGCAATATACATTATTCAAATAGCTCTTACCTGTGGCATTTACAGGGCATAAAGAACTCAATAAAGCAGAAGTCAGACTGAAAATTATAAAACCTCACAGCATTTTTATGGCCGCAGGTATGAAGAGAATGCAGAACTGCCAGTATCTGCCACCTCAGGCAGCAGGGAAAATCTGCCCCAGCCTCCAGGCTCGGCTTCCCTCGGGGTCCCAGCTGAGGGGGCAGGGAGCCTATCTCAGGCTCTGAACGCAAAGGAATACACAAACAAGATAAAAATTATTGCTGGAGGTATACAAAAGGCTAAAATCTTGGTGAACGGTGAGCAGCTTTAGTGTAGGGCAAGGGGAGCAGTAAATATGCCAAAGCATTCTCCAAGAGAGTCTGTGCTGTGTAAATGCTCTTGTCCAGCGGCGCACACTCATCCCTGTCCCAAACACAAACTGGGACGGACTCCGCGAGGTCAAACTCAACAGCTGTCAGCCACCACGCTGGGGCACAGGAATTGCTGTCCTCCTGGTATATACACCCCGTGCCTCTGTGTCTTTAGGTTGAACAAAGCGTGAGGGGTTGGAAAGCGGAAACACACACAGCTAATTCACAAAACTCCCAGTCACTTAGGACAGAATTGAGAATTAGCTCCTTGTACTGAAGTGGGAAAGTGTCAAAAGACACAGAAAACAAAAAGAAAACTCCCAAATTGTTAAACCTATGAGCAATTACAGACTTTTTTTTTTGTCTTTCTAAAATACAGCAGGACATAAGGCACTAACTGTACTTCACAAATCCACCGAATTGCCATGATTTTTTTCTAATTAGGAGAGCATCATTTGAAGAACGAGCATACAAACACATCAGCTGTTCTCATTCTTTTATATTTGTTTAAATAACATAATGCTGATGATATGTCTTTAGAATAAGTTGTGTTTCTTATTGGAACTAATTGCATTAGTTTCCATCTCGTAAAAATCCATGAACTTCAGTTTCATGAGACTCTTGCCATTGGAAGGGTAATTGCAGGCAAAATCTGGCCCCTAACTCCCCGTATAATGAAAGCTCATTTCTGAACAATGTGCAGTCTTAGGAACAAAAAACGCAAAGATGAAATAACTATATGTATGAGCATAGTGCCTCTGTGATAAAAGTCTAACTATTTGAGGCTTGAAAATACTCAAAAGAGGGCGTTAAAGGACACTGCTGCATGTTAAGCAGAAATATTTTCCAAAAATGCAAGGTAACATGAATGTGGAAGTGGCTGTAAGAGACATTAGACGACTAATGTCTATTGACTCAATCCTGCACTATTTAAATTAATGGGAGATAAGAGTTTACACACAGAATATGGTGAGCATTGCACACTTAGAGATGAAATTCAAATTCATTGGTATTCCTTCAGCAGCTGAATATAACAGCCAACAGCCTCAGATTCTGTTGCATTTTTTTCAGCTTAAACTAAATGTAAACGCTCTGAGATACCAACATGCACCTTAGCTTAACGATTTCACAAAAAGAACAGGGGGTTTGGCAGCGGGAAACAATATTCTGCTGTTTCACTACTCAAACCAGAAAAGACCTCACAAAGCGAGGCAGCAGGATAATTCAAAGTGAGGAATATTTTCATGGAATATTTGTGGGGGATGTGTACTGGAAAGTTTCATAGATCTATAATCCATTTCAGTCCACTTGATAGCTTTAGTTAATGGCTTTTTAGCCCCATTCCACTAAATTCTATTACATTCTAATAAAAATCATCAGATAATTTTCTTAATTCTTTTGGAAAGAAGAATTTCATTGCAATTCTTGTCTCCATTTTCCCTCCACAGCTTTTGCCTCAAAAAATACTGTTTGGTGTCTGAGAGTGAGGGAAGATTGGTAACAACAGCCCGATCCAGTAAGCAGACATGTACTCTACTCCATTGAGTAGTTCTACTGAAGTGCATAATTTATGCAGACTTTACTCTTCCCAGCTAGCCTAACTATATTGGCTTGATTTACAAATGTTTAAAAAGATCTAGCTATAAAGTACAAGTAGACTATCAATAACAGTACAACTGAGAGAGAACTTGTTGAAAAGTACACGTCCCTTAAACTTCCCCCATCCTATACAGATGAACTCTGTCCTTCTAAGATTTACATAAAATACCTATCGGTATAATCACTCAAAAGGAGCTCAAGAAAAACACTATATTTTCTTATTTTAATATATTTACTTTATATTTGACAGACCATTGCATATATTTTAATGCATTTTCCTTGTGGTACTCTCCCTTGGATATTCACACTTGTACAGATAAGAGACAAGGAAATACTGTTATAAAATTCACAAAGATTGGCTGGACAATGTGGATGCAGGAGGTGTTTTTGGAGTGACTATTTTCTTAACAGAGTAGATTTTGAGCCTGTTGAAAAATACTTCTGAGACACACACTTCATGTCATTCTGTTCTTTTTCTAACTGAACGGATAAAACTTTCTGCTTACAATTCTGACGTTGCATCAGTTTTACTCTCAATCAGTCAGAGTTAGGCTCTGCATTCACTTGAGTTACTCTGTTTTTCCAGGTGATTATGAGACCCAGATCAGGATGTCCATCTTACACCCCAGATGCTTTCCAAGCACCCCAGGTGACAAACGCCCTTATTTCCTATTGCAAACCACTCACATTCGTTAGGAAGCTGAAGGCACTGAGCACTTTGGATGCCCCAGCCTCCACAAAAAAGAAACGGTTCATTAGTTCTCAGATGGGACAGTTGCACAGTTGAACATGACCTCATCAACTTTCGGCTGTGAACTGTGGGGGTGGAGTTGTGACCAAACCAATGTGCTCATTCGGAAGGGACGATGTGGACGACATCACGCTTGAGCATCCCTTAGCAACCGGATTGCAATGGCACTGCAGCTCTGGAGGAGCTTGTCAGCCTTCCTTGCCACCAGAATAGCCTGTGTTTCGGTTCCTACCACAGCTGTGGAGACACAGCCGAGAAGACAAAAATTGTAGCTCAAAAAGTAAAAGCGATGGCGGTGATGTAACTGCACCATTTCCTTTGTTTCTGTTTATAGGAAACAGCCTATTTTCAGCAAGCCTTTTTCATGGAAGGATACAGAGCTCAATTAATCTGCGGAACACGTGAAACAAATGGTTCTTATAGCAACACCTTTATCTCTGATTTACTTTAGACTCTTTCCACTTGAAAACCTAGACTTTGTAACATTCCTCTCTGTGATAGCAGGATGAATTGAAACAGAGCTAGGCTTGCGTGGGGGGGGAACCTAACCAGAAAAATACGCTCAGATTTAAAGCTGTCAAGGAGTGGATTAGTGAAAAACAAACTACGGATCACTTCCCTACAAACCTGAAAATGCAGTTACAGCCATGCAGCACAGTGATCTCCTCTCCCTAGTCCTCACACCTGTGCGACTGTCCCACTCCTAGGAGTGTGGGTCAGAGCTGCTGATCACGTCAAGGTGAACTCTCCAGGGAAGACAGTTCAACCTTTTTTCCCTGAGAATCTGCAATCCTGTAATTCCCCCACAGCTGAACATATGCCTTTGTAGGATAATGTCTTTACCCTGCTTTTTTTTTTTTTTTTAATCTATGCATTCTTCTCCATGCTGTGATTCATTTGAAATTTATTATGTTTGTATATCTTTGTAAGAAATGAAGATTTTAGAGGTGTTTTTTTTTCCCTGCTAAGGTTTTCCAGGGATTTCAAGTACTGAGAAAAAATAAACAGTGAGTGAAGTTATACTACACAGGTGCAGAAGAAGTTCTCCCTGTGCATAGCACCTTTGAGGATTAAAATCTTATGCAGAAATAAGTAGCTGTGAATTTTTGTTAAGGAGCCTAGATTACCCAACCCTTGGTTTTGCTGTCCTGCACATTCACAGTGTGGTGGCTGGGCAGTTCACACAGGCTTCCCTCATTTAAAAGCAAGGATTAGCTCTGGGACAGATTGACTCTTTCAGTTAAAGGACATTTTGTAATAGCACACATTGTATATTTTTGTGTATCGATACCTCTCTGGTTTTTGGCTTTAGAAACAGAAGGTCCTTCATCATGGGCCATAGAAGTGGCAGGCTGTCGAGTACCAGACCCTTCAATCTCAATGTATTTAGTCCCCAATAAACTTAGTCTTTCTGTTAGTTATATATAAGGACTAATTAAAATTCTGATTTAGACTTAGATCAGCGTTTTGGTTTGGTTTTTTGTTGTGTTTTGGGTTTTTTTTTTTTTTTTTCTGCTTTGAATCCTAAGAAGGCTCCCGTGGCCTCTTGTAATGACTCAGGTCTGCTGCTCATGCTTTCCTTAGATGGAGGCATCCTCCAGGAGCTATCATCACCCTGCACAATCCTTTGGACTCTTGGAAGAACGAAACTTGGTGATAAAAAGGGAGACGATTTCAAAGTCTTCAAGTTACCCTTTGACCTGGTGAACAAGGAACCCTTGAGTAATCTCAAACCCGTTTAAAGGAGAAACAAACAAATGAAAGCCAAACAATAATCTAAAAAGGCAAAACAAAGCAAACAGACCGAATTGGAGCAAGAATCCAATGTGGGGTTTTTTTTCAGCTGTTTCCTTTGCCACAGCCAGAACAAAAAACACTTTAAAAAAAGCATTAAAAGGTAAACAAGGTGGGAAATTAAGCCATTATCAATCAAACCCAGGGAGGGCAAAGCAGGGTCATCAAGTGAAAGGACAAGTTTGCCATGAGAGAGTGAGCCCGTCCCAATGCCATGAAACAAGCATTGTCAGGAAGAAATTAATGCACCACTACTGTATTCAATAAAGAACAAACACAAAACACTTAAGTACAGATACTCCAAAACAAACAGAATGAAAAGGAGATACTTCACTCTCTGGCAAAGAAGATTATTTTTTCCATACAGAAATTCTAAACTTGAGAGGGATTTTTGTTTTGTTTTTAAATAAAAAGAAGCCCAAAGTCTACCAATAGAATTAACCGAGACCTTCCTTTAAACGAAAGAAAAAAAAAACTTGCCTCCCTCCTTTCACTTCGAAGCTTTTCCTCAGAAACATTAAAAGAGACTTTAAGGAACTCATGGGATTATGGAAATAAAACACTGAGTAAGAGCTTTTCACCTAGTAGTTTTTCTTATTTTCTCGAAGTTTTTTTCCTGCTATTCCTTCTCACTACTCATGCATTCTGCACTGCACTTTATTTAAAAAAAAACAAAACCTCTTATGTAACAGAAGTAGCAGCACATCCTAGATCTCCGCATAACACATATGGAATGCTGATTACAAAAAAAAAAAATGGAGCAAGTCTTTGCTTAGATTTAGTTTCAATATTTGTCAACATTCACTGCAGACCCACCCTCGACTGCAAACTTTTTTTATAAAGAATTATTCTGCTGTAATCCTTGTTAAGTTTGGGTCACAAACCCCACGGAAGCAGTAGTAGCAGAGGCTGTGTTTTCTAAATACCAGGTTATAGTTAGCTCTTGCAAAGCAGCACACAACTCCCCAGCCCTTCAGCTGGGGGGTCAGCAGGGGAGGAGAAGCTCCTGGCTTCCCCCCAGCGCACCGGGCAGCCCCGTACCGGCCACGGCTCCCACGGGAGCAGGGTGGGAGCTGGGGCTCAGCCCGCTCCCCAGCAGCACGGTGAGCTATCCCTCCGCGCTAATATTATTTATTACTCACACCGCATTCTCATTTTATGGCGCATAACAGGAAGGGGGATAAGAGGATTGTTAAAATAGTTCTTGCTAAGTTGTCACACAGGTTTTAATGTGCTGTAAACATTCCTTTCCTTCTTTTACATTTTTTAAAATAGAACGACGTTCAGGCTTTCGTGTTCAAAATAACTTTACATTTTAGCACTAGCAAACCACAATGCTCTCAATACCAGAAGCCATTATTAGAGACGATCTGCAAGGAAAACAGAACTGTGATTTTGCTCCTTTGTCTCTGTGCCACTGAAGGCCTGAAAGTGTTCCCTTTCAGAAAGAGTATTTTCTCCCACCTTTTTCTTTAGATGGAAAAACGTTAAGCCTAGATCCTAAAATTACATACAGACACCATTATAGAATAGGGGTCGTTTTGTCTCCTATTTTTTCCTGGAAGAATCTGGCTATGTGGCAAACTAACAGCATCATTACTTCTTAAGCGCCTTGATGTTAAATTAGAGTGCCCCACACACCCTAGGGCAGTCGCAGAATTTAGACCCTTTCCCAGTGCTCCAAATAAGTCTTTCTGGTGGGGTTTTCTGTGTGCGTGTCTTAGATTTTAGAAATGTATATAAAACAATCGATTACCTCAAAGTCTTTAGGTGTGCAATGAAAGGTTTCCCTTGCCGGTCTGTCATCTCAGACAAAGCCAGGAAAGACATCCACTGCCAGGGCTGGGGGAGCCAGGCAGGAGTCAGGGTCTGGACCCAGCTCCAGCCCCAGGCTGGGTCAGAACCTGTGGTGCAACACTGGGATTTTGCCTCTGCCATAATAAAACCAGCAGAGGTGAAGGACTATCCCCTCCTCTGGACCCAGCCCAGGGGGATGCTCCTGCCTGTTTGAGCGCTCACAGAACATGAACAAAGAGAGGTGAGCATGGGGCTCAACCAAGGGAACAGGATCCAGGACACCTGAACATCGGCAGATGGTTCGATCCAGCACAGCCACCGATCCATGCGTGACCTTGGACAAGCCACCTCCCCTTTCCGTGCCTCTTTTTCCAACTATCTTTCATCTGCCTCTCTCATATAGGTTGTAAGCTGTTTACTTCCGGCATGTCTGCACAGTATCGAGAACCAAGGGGCCCTGATCTCACTGGTGACCTTTAAGCCCTTCTGCTACACATTTCATCGTAAAATAATTATTCGAAAAGGAAACAATTTTTTTTAATAGTCTGTCTTCCTTTTCTTAACACTTCTTTAACTCAGACAGTCTCAGCAACATTAGATGAAAAAAATGGGCTCTGTTCAAAATCTTAACAGTGTTTTTCTTAAATGAAAATGCTGAGAAAGCTGCTAGTACTCTTTGGAGTCCTTCTCCCACAGGCCCTCCAGCAAAACCATGGAAAGCTAGAATCAGCATGCGTGCTACATTCAAAGTACCAGACAAAGATACTTTTTATTTTGAAAATAGAAAAAAAAAAAAAAAAAGCCTGCACACTTCTCAATCTTTCTTTGTACGCCATAAAGCACCCACCAGGGCAGAAACCCGGCGCTGTGTTCTTTTGCAGGTCACCTCCAGGTTTGCTTTATGCTCTCTGGTGTTACAATAACAAATTTGTTTTTCCATTGCTCTGTGCATGCTCTCTTGTCTAAGAGTGACCTACTCCTGAAGCAATCAACTTTTTACAGCTTAGTCAACACTATGTAAACAGAGCGCGAGTGGCATGGCCGAGCCCCCAGTCCTGGGGTGAGGAGCCCACTCCAGCCCTCGGACCTGAAGCAGACCTGGAGGCTACGACCCACTTTCTGGGTGCCAGCCCCGAGCGACCAAGCTCCCCGCAAGCCCAGCGCCAACAAGGACTGCAACGCCGCACGGGGAGAGCCCCCTCCCCTTTGCCCAGTGGGATCATAGGTACGCCGGTGGATGGAAAGCCACCTCGCCCTCAGGATGGCCAAGGATCCAGGGATGCTGCCAGGGGCAGAGGACCTGATGGCTTTTACCCCACTGCCACTATTGCTGCCTCCTTCCAGCTGCAGCCCCTCTGCCAGCCCATAAACAAGACCAGCGGCCAGTAACCCACCCTGCCCTCAGCCGGCAGCCCTGGGGTGACAATGGCACGGGGACACTCATTCCCCCTCGCCTGCCCTCCGCCGTGGGGCATTTGGAAGATGCTGAGTCTCTCCTGGCACCGGCAACCCCAAGCTGAGGGCAGGGCCCTCCTGCATGGCTGCACTTCACACCCTATATATAAAATACACAGCCGTACATTTATTCTGAAACATTCTTTCTATGAATTGGTGTTACTGAGGGATATATATATATACTAACTCCATACATGTGAGAGTTAAGGAAGATTTGTCCAAGGAACTACTTCCAGAGGAAGTGCTGGGCAGCCACATTATTTGTTTTGTTTAAAATGATTTCAGGCTCGATAATGTCTCTTTATCAAAACTACACATGTGCTGAGCATGCACAGTGCCGTGTGTTGTGAGGCATACAGGAAGGGGTGGATTTAATTTATTTCTTTATTATGAATATCGTGGTGCTGTAAGGAGAATCCTGGCCGACAGCATGAAATAAAGCCAAACTTTCAGAGGATATTTGGGGGCCTGAAGTTCCTGTGCTGCCTTTTCAAATTCAGTCTCAAATTCTGTACTCCTAATCCTCTGTTCTGTCTGGACCATCTCATGAATGGACATGTGTATTATTACACAGCTAAGCAAGTACCTCGAAACATTTGCCATTAATACTCATTTGAAAGAAAAATGGGGTTTAAGCTTCCTGGCTTTGCTTTCCTTGAGTGAGGAAACCAGTGAAGGAGTTTATGAACTCACAGTTCTGTCAGGCAAAAAGGACCAAGGCAACTGTGACACACTGAAAGTTGTTCTCCATCAAAATTGTAACCCCCTTTCATTTTGTGATTATCATCTTGGCTGTAAGGTTTGTTTACATTTATTTGGTATCATACCCTCCATGGTGGAACAAAGCATCGTGTTGCTGGCGAGACTCCGGACCCAGCTGGATGACAATGGCCACAAAGCACAAACAGAGCCACCACGATCTACCAGCAGACTGTCTCCCCACCTTCAGCCTAGAAGTAAGAAGAATTAATTCTTCTCCACTCTAAAAGCTGGCTTGGATGGAAGAAATGGGTCTAGAAAAAATGGACTTCAGACTCTCTATGAAAGGGACTGCATCAGCCCACACCAGCCAAGCTGAGAGAGGGAAGGCATGAGCAGCTGACGGGCACAGCGATAGAGACCCAATCTAAGACACACGAGCTGCAAGATCAAACTGTGCAGCAAAGACTTGCATGGATGCTATTTTTCAGCAATCTGTATATGCTTAGTATTGTTTAAGAGTAAAGTTAAAAAGGCTAAGAAATTCCTTGCCTAAGCATGAATAAAGGAATTCCCATTACCAGAGAGTTGAAACTGAGATTGTATGATGAAATTCAGAATGTGAAGTGCTGAAGCAGTGCTTTCACTCGCTAAGAAAGAAGACTGCAGGACCTCACTGCCCCAAGTGTCCTACACGAGGTCTCTTTATAGGAGAATCAATGTGAAACCTGCAAGCAGGAGCAAATGACTCAGGTGAGAGGGGGAAGATGCACATAGATGCACTGGCTGGATCCAAACGCTCCAAACTGTCTGCACACAGAGAGGAAAATGGGGCAAGACATGGCAGTCATAACCTACCATGACTTGAGACCTCCTGCCCTAGTTACAATTATGTAATTGTTACAGCCTCTTAATACCCGAGTAAGAAACCTTCTTATTGCATCAAGTTCTCATGTCTAGACAGATATACATCGTGAGTGAATCACTACGGACTAGCTTTGAAGACCTGAGCTGAAGAGCACTCCATGCTGTAAGCCACTATCTGGACACATCAACATTTATGGAACAATTTTCTGGAGACAGTTCTTTCGGTGCATTACCCTAGGGTATATCGGCTATGAGAAACTCTGGTTTTCCAGTAGTATCCTTAAAAGACCACGAAAGGAAGCAATACAGGCTTAGCAAAGGAAACTCTTAATCATAGAGACCTAAGTCTTAAAAAAAACCCCACCTCCCCCAAAAAAACAAAAAAAAAGTTAACAAAAACACATAAGCAACAAACAAATACATGGAAAAAACCAAACAAGCTTGACTTCACCTGATTCTGCCATTTCTAGCAGCAGTGAGTCTGCCTCTGCTCTCTCTAGAATGTTTTGCTTCTTTGTGAGGGAGCGTCTCATCCCTAAATAATTGGAACCCCTCTTCTGCCCCTTTGCTTTGGTTTCAAAGGTTGTTTAGTTCCTTCCCCAAACTGCTTATCAGCTTCTCTGCAGAACGGTCACTGTCTTAAAAACTTCTGTTCCTCAGTTACTCTGAATGCTTCCCAGCTTTCTCATTTGTCCTCTTGGAGGTGCTCCTCTCCTTGGCAAGGACATTGGGCATCTCCAACCCAGGCCTATATTTCAATTCAGCACAGACCTTACAGCACAGGGCGAAGGATTTGGTGAAGGTTAAGGTGTTCTCAAAAATTGTGTTCTCAAAACCACAGTTTGACTCACATATGCCCCCAAACAACCATACATTAGCAATTATAATGATCTTTAATTAAAAAAAGAAATATGTTGCTGTTTTTACAGATAAGGATCTATAGAAATATTTGTATAGGTGCCATGAAAGTCTATTTTTCAAACTACATTTCAGTGAGGGAAAATTTAACTACCTTACCTACATTACTGGAATCCTACTCTAAAGTGAACCTCTTTGAAGTTTTCTTATTAAAAAAGCTTTAAAAATTAAGCAGTTTTGAATTATTTTTCTGAACCATATAATCTTCTTAAGCAGTAAAAAGTTAACTTCAGCTCAAGTCATTCCACTTGGAAAAAGGTGATGAAAAAAGCAGGAGATTCATGCATCTTGCCCTACATTTTCTCTAAATGTAACATCTAACCCCTGATTGTTATAATTTTTCATGGTAAAGCTTTCTGAGTTTTTATAGCCAACAGACTTTGGCTTTGATACTGGAAAGTCTGTTATATAAATGTCACTTTCATTTATATCCTCAGTTATAACAAAGCCATTAATGCAGCTGATTCCTAAGAAACCTTATATTTAAGCAAGTTGTCCTAGCGCTGGTACTGCATAACATAAACATCTAACACATAGCATAAGAAAATTATACCTTGGGGATGTTAAATTTTTTAAAACAGGGTAGAAGCTAAATTTGCACACTATTCTTGATAGCAGTCTCAGTTGTCAAGAGTGTTACATATTATTTCCAGAGAACCACGATCACCTAACTGCGTTTTGTAGCTGCACACAAATTATTTTGTAAAGCATAGTTATCAAGGGTTTGGTACAGACAAACTGAAGAAATGACGCCGGGTTGCGGCTTGGATCCTAAGGTCCCACAGGACGAGAATTGGGGTTTGGATTCCACAGCACTGAAATTGTTCTTCAGAGATTCCATCGCTGTCGAAACCAGAACCTGAAAAAACTCCCCTCCCGGTTTTTAATCCTGCTCAAACCCAAACACTGGAAGCAGGTTCAGATCTATGAACTAACAGATCTGGCCCCGTGCCACGCGCTGTATTAAGATTCCATATTTAGCTCCTCATTCCCTAATACTCAGGCATTTAACCTGTTCCCTCCAGCCCTTTCATCCACTTCCAGTACAGGGCTAACCCACGCCTTCCACCCCTCTTTCTCTCTCCAGTCCCTGCAGCTGTTCCCACACCACCAGCGCTGCTGTCCCTCGGCACGGTGGCGGTTACCTTGCGCTCCCTCTACTGTCTGACGGGCTTTGCAGCAACATCGCAATCGTGAAGAAACTGCGATTTCTTCTTGGCAGAAAGGACTATTTTTTACTATAATGTGACAAGTTACTCTATTACAATTACAAAAATGCATACTTAGAACACTAAGGTCCTAAAGATGCAGATCTCCAACCGGCATTATCACTTCTCCAGAACCCCATAAACTCTGGACATTTTGTGTCACTCTCCTGCGACTGCCCAGCGTGAAAGGACGGAACCTCATGAAGCAACCATGGCAGTTGGGATAAAATGCTTTCAGAACAGCCAAGCAGCCACAAGTCCCATCAAAATCCACGTAAGCCAATTACAATGGGCGCAGCCAATTTCTAAAGACTAGCTGCAATTTGCTTATTCCGTGGCCCCGGTACTGCAATCGAACCTGCGGTCTCTGGGAAGAAGCCTGCTGCAGAACTCTTGCAAGAAGGTTCGTTTCCAGCCGACGACAGAGATTAAAGGGTACACCTCTTCACCTCTCTTGAGGAGGATATTTTCAGGGTCAAGAGCACAGAGAAGGGCTGTGGACAGCCAGTTACCTAAACAGTTCTCTTTAACCCTTAAGGGCATGGAGTACTTTGTCCCTCTGCTTGTCTCTGGAGCTCAGTGCCACAGCTACATCTGTCCTTCCCAAGGGTCATTCAGCAGCAAGGAATATTTACTGTTATTTAATAATGCAGTGGTCTACAGACTTGACTTATGACTTAACAGAGAATATACTGGGCACAGACCTTCTAAAGAAAAGATCAGCAAATTATGCCTTGCATTTAAAAAAAAGGAAATATTTTATTTCCTTTAAGAGACAAGCATGAGAAAATAAAATGGATGAAGTGGAAGATACCTTCATGCTGTCTTTAGAAATGACAGTTTTGGTTGATTACCTTCAGAAATACTTAATTAACATTTGGGATATTATGGATGAAGTGAAAGGTTCACACTGGGTTCTGTCTGAAATGTCTAAAAAATAAGCCTTTAAGTCTTTGTTTATGTTGGCAAGTAACCTGGCTGAGTATAAAAGCCAAAGGTATGATTGACTACCTCACATATTTTACAACTGTTACACTATAAATAGGTATTTCAGAATTTACATCCTTACAGAAGAATCCTTAAATAGACTTTCCTACAGGGCTTAAAACAAACATACTTTAGGACATATTTCCTTTTTTTTTTTTTTTTACTGTATCTAACTATACTTCAAGAATCTTTTGCTTAAACAAAGGTCCTGAAATTTAAGAGAATCTATCATCTTGTTTTTAATGCAATGAAATTGTTTAATGAATACCCACAAATCTTTAAAAAAATAAAGCAGTGAACACTCATTAACATATCAGTTTTACAGGTATGTTTAGCCCTTATACACAAAAGGCATGCCTGCATATTGCCCAGAATGGAAAATGTCTGCAAGTAAAACTCAAATAACAATTAAATCCCAGTTCATTGATTAGTTGTGCCTGTTACTTTCTTCTGTCTGTTTTCAGATACTGAAAAAGATTACACTAACATGAATTTTCCTCTACTTCCTTTAGCATCGTGTAAGGCAAATTCACAGTGCAAAAGCACACAAACGGATTTTTTGGTAGGATTTAATATTCACCACCAGCTTTCAGTCTTGACTATGCAGCTTTCATACCACCTGTGGTTAGAATCCCATATCAAATCTAGCACTCTGAACACCTTGAAGTTAAAACAAGCGAGATGATAGCTTTTAATGAAACTGTTATGGGTTACTATAGTCAGGTTTCCTGAGTTTCTAAGTAAGCAAACTAACTGTCCCACCACTGCTCACGATTCCCTTTTATTTTCAGCCAGCTGATTGCACACACCAGTTACACACCTTCTGAATCCTTCACAGGGGCTTTGCAGCAGCTTTGTAACTTTTATTGTTTCTTAGTAAGAACATTGATGTTCCTCCTCCTTGTCCCCCCTAACTGCTCAGCTGCACTTTTCACTTACAGATGGAAAATAGAGCTTGTTTCTACAGTGAAGGAAAAAGAGGATACAGGCTTACAAACCTTTGGCAGTGAAAGGAATCTCCCCCAGCACTTAAAATTTAGAGGTGAGGCGCTGGCATTGCAAACCTGGTTAGAGCCAGAGAAGCCAGTGGCATCCTACAGGAGCCCATTCTGCAAGAAACTGAAGAATTGTATCTTAATCAGCAGTCAGTCACGGCTTCTACTTTAATTTGATGCACTTGAATGTACTTACAGTCCTCGGAACTAAATTCAGCTTCTTAAACAAACCCTTTTTCTGCAGATTTATTTTTTTTTATATAATGTGTGATAAGACTTCTTCATGTACAAATATTGGAAAGAAACAGATTACATTGATACTCAGGATGGCTGGGCTGGTGAAATCAGTCGGGGCATAGTTTCCAAAAGCACCTGGAGCCTAGATTTCAAAAGATACCTTTGTATCTAACCATGAAGGTAGACTTCTGAAGGGGCTTCCAGACAGATCTGTTTGCCATACCCACCTCAGTATTGGCAAGAGAATCCCATTAGGAACTTTGCAGTATTTTTAGGCAACTAAACACCTCTAAATAATCCACATTATATGACTTAGACGCTACATTTTATTTTTAAAAGATAGTGCGACTCAGGAACATAAGGCTACAGGTGCAGCAGTTGTGGCAGGAATACATGTTCCCAGTCCCTGTGCGGGACCACGATGGTCCCAGCAGGCTCTGGGGAATTGTACTTCAGGCTTTCGAGCTCTTTGCCTGGATTCAAAGACGGGAGGCTGAGCGTTTATGATTGCTCCTCCTTCTGTTTGCATATTTCAAACA
Source organism: Pterocles gutturalis (assembly GCF_000699245.1). Taxonomy (NCBI): domain Eukaryota; kingdom Metazoa; phylum Chordata; class Aves; order Pterocliformes; family Pteroclidae; genus Pterocles; species Pterocles gutturalis. Next base: position 13,092 of record NW_010147367.1, on the reverse strand, counting down.
AGCACCCACAAACAGATACTTGGGAGGATATTTAACTGGGGAGCTCACACGCTATGCATGCATACTATTAAGGCACAGCAAGTGGTAATGCTGCACATTTAATATCTCTAAACAGCATATATCTAAAGGCATATCTAAAAGCACCTGTCAGCAGGCACAGAAATCTCGTCGTTATTTCAAAGTACTCTTACTGAACATTCACTGACTGCAGTGGGTATTCTGTTGTTTATTCAGCTTTTCACTTCCTTTTTTTTTTGTACCCAGCACTAACGCTTTAACTCAAATCCCTCCGAACACTAAGCTGTGCTTTCCTTTCCACAAACGACTGCTACAAATCTTCTAACTACTGTAGCGCAAAATACACCCTGTGATGCATGGATATGTTTGCATTTGTCAGGGCATGATTCTAATAAAAATTACATATATATGAATGCATCTGAGCTTCAAATAAGGATTTACCCACAACTGCAAGCACAGAGAGTCCAACCCGAGGGGATCCGGTGTTCCCTCACCCACCCAGGGAGCACACACCAACCCTCACACCCAGGCCAGACACCTGTATGTAATTCTATAGCAATTTGCTTTATTCACAAGTATTCTTCTGTTATCTCCTCCTGAAAGCTGCAAAAAATATTCTTTCTGTGGCCCTCATCATATTCAGAATAAAGACTCCAAAATCAGTTGCAGGACCTGTAAGCATTCACTGTAAATCAACAAACTGTATGGATAAATTTAGCTTATATAATATCCAGCCAAAATCCCACAAACTGCTCTGAACTTTTTCTTTCTTTTTGCCAGCTATCTTTTGCAAAGCTGCCATCTTCCACTTTCTTGCAAATTCATGGTTTTCAGGGGGTTCTTGTTTCTGCTGCCTTCTCAGATTACTATTGTGTTAATTAAGCTGAAAAATTGAAAGAATGTCGCTGACTCTACAAAGAACACAAAACAGGCTCGCTTGAAAAGCTAAAAATAGATTGTTCTGTTCGGAAGACAGACGACTCAGTCTTCAAACTATTTGTACAATGCGAATTAATTGCAGATGGCCAATTCATTTATTTAGCCCTCTGTGACAGAAATGAAAGTGCTACTGCCACTGATTATGTGCATAAAGCTCCTTTCAGGTAGCTGGGTCTAGTCAAAAAAGAGGAGACAGCACGATGTTATTTTCTGGAAGACAATTTGTCAAAAAGTTTTTTGATTTGATTTTCTCCAGTCTCCCGGTCTCTCTCCCAACAACTTGGATTTAAGACATGAGACTGATGTGCACAAACTAAAACTTTCACTGGCCTGCTCATATTTACTTCTAGCATTCACCATATATATTGTAAATCAGTTACATTCCTGTGATTAAAATTACATTTTATTATGATGTAAATGTTATAACAAAACCCACACAGAGTATGTAATTTATTTTAAATTAATGCTGTATATCTTTTACATTCCTCAGTATTTGTTTTAAATAGTAGTTTAATTTTTCCTTTTTAGTCTTTCTCCCTAAAAGCAAAATAAAGTTTAATTTTAAAAAAATAATGTTATTGATTTAATGGGAGAGAAATCAGGAAAACCTAAATGGAAGCTGATATTCCATCCTGGCTTTTATTGTTAGATAAATGGGAGGTTTCCAAAAATACCATCTATTTGACTAGGGTCTATAAACTGTAGCTGTGAAATAAAAATATCATTGAACTAGATAAATTGTTTGGGACACAGAATGATCTGTACTGGAACTTCACAGCAGATCCTGAACAGCATGAGGCCTCCTTTGTGCTAGAAAACTAGAAACGTTGTCATTTGGGACTCTAAATAATGCCAAGAAAAAGAAACTAAATATCAGAGTCCCTTTTCTCCAACTCCAGTGTCTCTCCTTTGCGATTTTACTACTTTACAGTCTCTAAATCCTTGTTTGCAGTCTTGCTGACTTGAAAAAGATGCACAAGTTTATCCGCACAGGGTTTGAGCTAACAGGGCTGTAAGAAAACCTCCCAAGAAGTTTCAGGTGGTAAGTTATCTGGCATGCTGATAGTTATCACAGATATTACATTTTTCTGTTACTATTTTTAAATAACATAATGTTGCTGTCTGCCTTTCCAAGTATTTATACTACACCTTAAAGTCTTTAAATCAAGATTGGTGTGTTTTAAAGGCCTTAAGTCTTATAAGCCAAAAATACAGCTTGATGCAGAAATGAATTAAATTTCCTGCCTAGACAAATTATAATAATCTATTAAAATTAAAATACCAGTCCTCTCCACTGTTCAGGCTCCTTATGAAATACTTTTTATGAAGTTACTTAAGCTTACTGCCCACCATAGATTTAAAAGGGGGCAGACATCATCCTTACCCCTATATTTTAAGCTATATTCTTTTGCTGTGATTTCATCCAAAGTCCCACCAAGGTCAAGGGAAACAATTTGTTTTCAAGCAATACAAAACAGGCTAAGTAGTGAGGCTGTAGCATCTTCCTTTTGTCTTTTATGGACTACAAAGGCTACAAGCTTCCTAACAAGAAACAAATCCTTTCCCAAGGAAAGAAACTTTGTAGGATGCCTCTTAAAGATGACCTCTGTCCTGCATGCATCAAAATGTTTTCAGATATTTCCTGGAAATACAGGTGATACCCGAGGTGGAGCAGAGGACAGTATCTGCTGAATAAAAAGGATGACCTGCCTTCAACTACATCTCTTAAAATGCTCGCGATACCCCGTTGGTTCAACCCAGGCAGAGATTTACCAAGGCGACGGCGATGGGGAGCGGACACGGCAACGTTGCTACACACCACCCGCTGTGGCTCATGTAATGAAGTTATACATGACGCCATTTCATCGTGGTGGACGACTGAAATTCTTTGGCCACATGTACACAGGAGGAACGTGCTGCTGTTCCTCAAGACACGGAGTAAGGGAAACGCTATTGGGGAAACACCATCAGGCAGCAGCCGGCGTACACCAACCCACCGTGTCCTAACACCGAGACGCTCGCAAAGGAAAAGCGACAAAGCTCCTCATTGTTTTTTTAATTTCAACTGCTTTTTTTTCTTTTTTTTTTTAATTTAGACTCTGTGGTGGAACAGACTCCATAGGGATCACATCCTTACACAGGCACATCTACCTCCTCTCGAAAGAGAAACATCTTTGTTTGCTTAAAACTATTTTTGTTAGGCCCAGTTTTTGCTGGTTCTAAAGAGTTCTGCCTCGCTGGTAAACACCAACATCTTGGACAGAAGCACCACCTCTGCCTGCCCACTGAGTGTCACCTCAAAGGTGACACACACACCCCCATATTGCTGAGGTGAATCATGTCAGCCGAGGTCCTCCTAATAAATAAAACACTTTCAAAGCATTATCTATTAAAGACAGAGGACAGCAGGAGTGGAAAACGTTTGCACCAGAACTAGAGCAGGGTCCGGGGCTGTGACCCAAAGCAGGACGCGTACCAAACGCCGGGGCTGCAGGAGGAGGGCTGGACCCAACGGTGCAGTCACGGGCTGGGTCTCCTCTCTGTGCGCTCCAGCCCTGGTAGGATTTGCAAACCCCCAGCCCCCCAGCCGCAGTACCCACACAGAGCTGGAGGAGCATTTTTTACAGAGCCTGACATAACACAAATAACCCAAGCACCGGCCCACAGGGTGATTTCCCTGCAGGTGCTCCCCTGAAGAGCAGGCTAAGGGGGTTGAAAGTTCAAGACAATGCACAAAATGTGGGAAAATGCACGTGGAACACCCCTGCCTACACACAAAGTGCCTGCCCCGCAACAAAACACCCAGGAGCTGAACCACTCTGTCCCTGCTGCGGTAAGGTAAGGGCAAACAAGAAAGGAAAGTCGATTAATTGTTGGAATAATATTGTGTAGGCTAAGTTATTATGTGAACACATCTCTCTTATGTGAAAGGCTGTCACACATTTGTAACGAGAAGA
>NW_010147367.1:1594-9147 GCF_000699245.1 Pterocles gutturalis | reverse complement strand
AGAGCGGTTAAGTGTCTGTAATTTATTAATTTCTTGCCAGGACACCACAAGAAGGTACAGATTGCCTGTAAACTGACAGCTCAAAAGAAGCCACACCAAGTCTCTTTTGAGCAGTGACATCTTTGTTATAAAGACAGAAATTTATTTTTTTTTATTGAAGTAGCCTTTAATGGGTAAAGATGAAAACTCAAGTGCCTGTGTTGTCATTCTGATGCTGGGGGGGCAGACGGGAGAAAGAAGAGAGAGCAAGACAGCAAGACAAAGAGTACTTAAATAGTGCTTTAGCATTTTTTTTTACATATTTGTAAGATTTTGGACTAGCAGAAATTTTAGTATGCCTTCTCTATCACTTGGACTATATGTTCTTAAATAATTTCCAAACCCAGAGGAGTGCTAGAACTTAGCATCTCCCCAGCTGACAGCACTAACAGAAGCGTCAGCCCAGCACTCCTCCCGATCAGATTTGTCCCTTCTCCGGTGCCCCACACTGGCTTACTGAAGCATCTCTGCAACTCCTGAAGGAGGATGAAGTCAGAGAGTTTACACTAGTTCTTGCATATCTACAGCCCCTGTTCCAGCAGAAACTTGTCTCTCTGGATGTAATTACAGCTCAAGGAACAGCCTGTCTTTTAAACCAAGATGACAGAAATAAGGTTCCGCTATTAAAAAAAAATATATAAAAAGGAGAAAACCCGTCTCTGTACAGACTGCAAGATTTCTCGAGTATTGAAAATCAAGATATCCCACTGTTATTCAGCATGAGTGAGGAACTGCAGCATTCATGTTTTCAGTGGTCGCTGTCTTGTTTTTATTTCCCCATCAGTTTGCACGAAAGGAGCACTTCCTTTCATTTTGCTGAAAATCCAAACCATCAAATAAATACCAACATGGTTATACTAAAATAAATCCATCATCCTGTAAAATTTTAAATAAATCAATATACTGTTCTGTTTTGAAATGGTATAAGACAAATTTTTCCCCCTCTATAATTCAAAACCAGCCTTAACCAATTACTTCAAACTTTTCCCTAGACGAGACACATCTCCTTTGGCTCAACATTTCACATTAGAAGTTTCAAGCCAAAAAGAGTTTCTTCCACAGACAAAATTGGAAATGAGAGATTAAAATCACCCTAATGATAGGTGCTGGGTTATGCCTTTCAACTATGGACCCATGCCCATATCTCTATAATTGTGACAATATTTTTCCAAGCAGAGTATCATGTTGTATGTAACACTGAAACTTCCTGGTCTCTACTCCTTCTCTGCTGCATGGTTACCATCTTATTTTTATAAGCATTCCATTCTGGGGCTGGCCCTTCAGCTTTGGCAGAGCCAGGCAGCTTCTGCTTTCAAGCGGCTATTTTGCAACTAGCTGCTGCTTGCTGCATCTTTCTTTTCCAGCCAGCAAGTACCTGTAATGTTTTCCTCTCCAGCTACTGAGAAAACGGCACATTCTCACAGGTGCTGCCCCTGACACAGGGCACGGGGTGGGAATAACCAGCACTGACCCGGGCCACGCAGGGAATCGCCAGGGTGGGTTTCATTTCTAGTTACTTTTTCAGCAGGGCTGCAAAATGGCTGGTTTTAAACAAGTTCAAAAAAAAAATAAAAATTTCTAGATTCACATCCTGTTCATGCTGGTACTTCTGTTGCTGGACCAGTCAGGCTTGCATCAAAGGAAAGTTTTCATTGCCACCCCAAATCAATGGATAAACGTCAGGGGAGCCACAACCAGCACCACCAGGCACTTCCGAACATTTGCTGGCTCAAAAATAGTGGTCAGCAGGGCAATGGCAGCAAACTTCACTTAATATTTTAAGCAAAGTAATTACTGTATGATTTAACTTTACTTGGGCTGTTCTATAGTGAGATCTAGCCCTCTACAAATAATAATTAATGTTCTATTTTTTCCTTAAAAGCAAACAAACAAAAAAACCCAAATGAGTGGATTTAGAGCACCCAAAACGCCCAGCATTGCCTGGAGGGGAGGTCTGCCCATCCCGGCTGCCAGGGCAGGAGCTTTTTTCATACAGCTATTTGTCCACAGGACAAAGCAGCTACCTTGTCCTAGAGGTGGACATGGTTGTTTCCTTCCCATTTTCCTCAGCCCTTTAATTGCTATAATTAAGCATCACACACTCCAAAGTGCACACAGGTGAACACCAACCAAGAGAAAAATTCAACCCCGGTCCCAGTCCCAGAGGAACCTGAGCCTCCTGATACACCCAGGAGCCCTTGGGATGTTTTTGGCTGATCCTTACTCCAGATCAAGGCAGCACATCACGGATTTTTTAGCAGGAGTTGCTCACTGCTCTGGCAGGCAGTAATTCGGTTATGAGAATTACAGAAATGACAGCCTGGTTGGCTACTCGCTGTACGGGCAGCCTGCAACAGCTTGGATAAGAGTAAAGTATTCAGATTAGTATAGGGATGAGCTCAGTGTAAATCCAAATAATACCAAAATAATACATATTAATAAATGTGAACCAGCAGATTTACTGCTGGAATGTTCATCCTTATCTTCTACTGGCCATCTCACCAAACTACCAGCACAAAATGCCCTGTCTTTGGGGCCCTCTGGTTATTTGCTTTTCTAGAGCATCCCAGCATCACACCTTCCCCTCTGCCATATTCCCAGTTCACACTTCTATTAGAAAATCTGAAATAGGTGGCAAAATGCTGGGACCCTGCCTGCATCAAGGCTGCGAGCATACCTTGCAGCGGTAACCGCAATGACAGCGCTCCAGCAACTGGCATACAAACGAACGTAACAAGCATTCAGCTTTGCTTATAAAATTCCCATATCCAGCACTGCCACAACACACAGCTTGAAAAATTCGAGCAGGGTTTTCCCATATATGGGAACGTTGACCTGCCGCTGCGGTACCAGCGTGGGCCCGCTCCCCAGGCAGCATGCAGAAGAGGAGCTGGAGCCGTACAAACCCTGCCTGCCGCTCCGTCGGTGCGCAGCTGAACGTTTGGGTGCTCCCTGCAGCGGTCTGGGGTGATGCTGCTCTGCAAGCAGCCTGTAGCCACGTTATTTCTGGAGGGGGTTCACTTGCCAGCTTGACTGAACACATAACAACACCAGTATGTTTTTCCAGCCCTTCTATCTGAAGTTGCATTTGCACTTGCATTAGTTCTGTGCCTACAGCAGGGCTGGCACTGAGGTCTAAGCATCTGCATCCTCCTCTGGGCTTGGGCATTACTCCCTTTGCAGACTCCCTGGGGCCCATCGAGCTCGGGACCTCTGCTGGAGACCCCTGTGTTGGGTCGAGAGACCCTGCTGGGCCAAGTTTTAATGCTCATGCACGAAACCCTGGGAGCGGCTGTGTGTAAACTCAGTACTAACAGATGTCTCCCTCGGGCTGCGTGGAAGCACTGGAGCGAGCACGTTGCTGCAGCCCTCATGGCTGCGGAGCTCCCTCTGAACCGCGGGCGGCAGCTGTCAGTGCTTTTTGGGAATATTCCATTGTTTTGAATGTATAGAAAGCGCAGAGAAACCAGTGCCAGCGACCGCGGTGGAGCGGCCAGGGCCACTGCCGCAGCTGGAGACTTCTCCCTGGGAACAGTTTCTTCCGTGGGTTTGGTAACACACGTTGGATTTAGTACTTTTGACTCCATCACCCAGCCGATCTGCTCACAAAATCCTAACTCGGGGTAACTGTACGAGCAGCAGGGGGTATTTACAAGCTCCTTACAGAAACGCAGGATGAGCAGGGCTGGGACCATCCAGCTGCAGCTCTCGTTATGCCAGACAGCTGCTCTGTCAAAGCTGCTGGGAGAAACCTCGGTTCTTTGCAGGGGATACCCTTTGATACTCAGCAGGAGCCTGTTTTGGCAGCTAGATGCTGCCTAAGGGAGAGATCTTTGAGAGCTGATTTTTTTAAGATACCAGCAGTATGCGCTGGATACCTGGCTACATACTTCTGACTACAAGGGATGCGCAGAGGGGAAAAAAAATACAAAATTCCATGTAAGCACTATTAATCACTACATAATCATGACTACATATACTTTTTTTCACAGTTGCTAAAATCAAGCAAATCAATCTCACGTGACTTTTGAGCTTCCCAATGCACATTTCCTATTCTGCAGGTTTCAGACCCACGGCAGGGTAGCTGGGGCTGGGGGCTGCCCTGCGGGAAGGAGACCCCCCAGCAGGTCCCCACCACCCACATCAGCTGCATGGCAGGAGTTCAGCTGCAGAGCCAGGGAGCAAGAGTAACGACTTGAAAGACTCAAACTGGTACCTCAGTATAGTAACAGAGCTGGCACAATCTGACAGAAGAAACTAAAATTGTAGGCTGGTAATTTCTCAGTTTTGTTATTAATATGGAAACAAACTATTTAGGTAACTGAAAGCCCTGCATCACTTTAGGAAATGTTAATTACATCAGTGGTTTTACTGTAATAAGTTTCTTTTTTCCTTTCCAGATTTCTAAAGCCTTAGGAATATTTCAAAGGGAATCCTTCCCAAGTATGCAAACAGCAAGTCAATACTCTGAGGGTTTTTTGCCCAGCTTCCTTTTACCTACATCTCTCACTCTAGAGGACGATTAAAAATACATTCAAATAAATAGAAAGGGACCAGAGGACTAGAGTTTAGCAGGTCTAGTATTGCCAAATAGTTAATCAACATCATTGCTAAACTAGTCATGCATTTACTCATCCAGCGTGGCCCCCCGATGTTCATGCGCTCCCTTGTAACAAGAAGTCATTGAAATGTCTGCTCCTGCTATTGCACCCAGCAAGGAGAAGGGCAGAAGCTGGGGGAGTGTGAGCAGATCTCCAGCGAGCTCCTGGCAGAGGCCATCCCAGCGGGCTGCGCGTCTTGTGGTTTGAGACACTGTCTGGGGGGTTTTGCTATTTGAATTGTGTCAAGAATAAGTTTGGTTCCTGTTCTCTCACCAAAGACTCTTAGTGTTTTCCTTGTTTTAATTACCTAATCTTCCCTGGGGAAAAAAAAAATACTAATGATCAATAAGAAATGTCATAATTAGTATCTCACTAATTGCATTCCTTCTTTTATTAAGAAATGCTGTGCTACAGCTTCTCAGAATATTAGTTTTCCTTGTGCTCATTTTTTAGTCTAAAAAATGCTAAAAAAATCTATTTTCACCAAGATTGAGGAATTTTAATTTAATTTTTAGAGTTATTACCAAATTATTTGGTACTACTTTCTCCCATAATTTAAGATTTCTAAATTTCTAATCATGGTTGCTGCTATCAAATTCCCTACTTTTCCTTTTTTTCCTTTGCAACAGATGTTGCAATTGGATGTTTAATGCGATGGTTACAGCTCACATTTAGGACAATGCTGACTCCTCAGCACTGAGCCAGTATAAACGTACAGAATAATCTTCAAATACACGTAAAGCAGTTTCATGCGTCTCCATGCCCTTTAGCACTGAGTTCATAGCAACACTGACAAAATTAACTATACTAATCTGATAATCATAGAATACTATTTACATTAAAAATTGGACCAACTCTAAATTAATTTTTAAAAATACATCAAAATGATCAAAAAACATTGGCTATATCCATCTCATTCATCTAAGTATAAATTTGTAACTATAGTATGAGGAAGAAACATCCAATAATTTATATTAACAAATTTTATTTATGTCATTTCAAACTCAATGCATTAAATAAAAGGAGAGAAAGGCAGGTTCCAAGGAAAAATACACGTATCAAAAAGGTTGATTCAAAACTCCTCCCCCCCTTTATGTTCTTATTGTGATAAAATGCAATAGGAAAAGTTTACCAGGAAAAAATGGTAATTATCTTCTTTTTAGAGATTCTTGGCTTTGCAATTACTGTCTTAATTTTTTTCTAACAAAACGCAATTCTTCTGCTAAGTTTCTAGAGAACAGTATTGAATTCCCTACCATGCATCCAAAAACTCTACTTCTGTAAAAATCATTCTGAACAAACAGGGAATGCAAGACCTCAGCTGCTACTTTCCAGAGATATTCTATCTTTACTTTGTCAAAAAATTACCAATATTTTACGTGTTCTCAAAACTCTCTAATATATTCTCTAGGCAAATACAGTTTATCTGACTTTTTAATAATACAAGTTATTCCTTTCAAATAAAATGGAACATTATTACTGCACTGTAGATTCTGATACTTATATATTTTTTATTATTTTAGAAGGTAGTAAAAATACCCATGAGTGTTTAATTACTTATCGTGGATGTTTGCTCTCTATGTAAAATAGCCTCAGCATCACACAATTGGCAGGAGGGGGGTTAAATTTTATTACTTACAAGTAACAATCACAGGATTGATTTCTTTAAAGCTCAGGCAAATGAAAAAATACAATTGTGGAATTTTGTTATCTCAACCAACATAATCCTAGGAGTTAATCTTAGCTAGCTGTTATCAACTACCAACATGAAGGGACATGCCACCTGCATTCTCAAACTCGGGAAAACATAACAAAATGTTAAAGCCGTTACAAACAGGAGCAAAATAACTCAAAAGGCAATGCCAGCAATTTAACAACTAACAAGTTAGCAGAGCCATATGTGGAAATACAGGAATTTCACATGTTACAGGTAGACACATATATACCACAGTAGTGAAAAAATTTTTTCAGGTTTTTTTACTAACCTGTACCAGCAATGCAGTTTGGAACTAGACATATATAATTCAACAATCCATTAACACAATCAAAACCAACAAATGAGTAACCAATGCATCACTATTTCTGAGAATAAAAATCCTTTTTACCTATGCTAGACAGCAAAATAATACACTTTTTAAATAACTCAAACTCCTTCACAAGATTCATCACCTCATTCTTTGCAGACTCCCAAGGGATTAATTTGAACTACATTTGCACTGTTTTCTCCCAGTTCTGACTTAATAAATTATGGAGGGCAACAAATATTAAGTATGTAAAAAGGTAACAATTTAAAAATGACAATTCCTGGAAAAAACACTCTTTAAGTGTTAAACTCCCTAAAGAATTGAAACGGGCAAGATGTGTTTCAGACATCTGACTATTAGTCAACTATTGTTAAAGTGATCCAATTATTAAATAGGCAAGAATTATTTATTTTACTTATATAAACTATCACTCTTTGCTGGGTCTGGAATAAATTAACACATCCACATGTTTCCTTGCTTACTATGCCAAAAAGAATGACTAATATTTTTCTATAATAATATTTTGATAAGAAAATGAATGTTCAGTTTAGATTCATAACAGGAGTTTCTGCATCGTTTTTATGTGCTGAATCAAATATGAAATGATCAAATTAGAAGGATATGAACAACCTAACTGAAAAACAAAACAGCTTTGCTCAAATACAAAAAGTATTTTTTTTTTTAGCTACTCTATCAAATGAAAGCACATTTGTGCTTTCAAAAATACACTGGTTAAAGGATTTAGACAGGCTTCGTATGAAGCATATTTAACCATCAAAAGTAATTTAAAATGACCTGGAGAAACAAGCTGTGGAATGTCCAATCCTTAAAAAAAAATAAGGTAATTAAATGCTCAGGGCTTAGTTTGCTAAATACAATTAAGGACGTT
>NW_010147367.1:614-1557 GCF_000699245.1 Pterocles gutturalis | reverse complement strand
CCCCCCCCCTTCACCCCCATCATGGCAGAGGCGCTTGTGACCACCTTGGAGGCCAACACTGGGCCTGAAAAAAGGGGGAGGCATCAACCTGCCCCTGAAAACCAACGATTTCCAGATGCATCGGTAATGTCTCGATACAGAAACTCGCGTCATCTCATTTATCGTGTTTGGTTTTCGCGTTTATTAGCCGAGGAGCGTACAAACACGGGTTCCACGGGCAGGTCGGGCTATTCTGCGCAGCTCTGCCCAGGGCGTGGAGGAGGCTGGGGCATGGTGCTGTGCCAGCCCAGGCTGCCACCCGCCCGGGACACTTCCTCCAGCCAAAGCCAGCAAAGATAACCAACCGGAGGGGTGACATTACACAGTGCACCCCTGAAACTCCCAGTGCCTTTAACCTGGGCAATAAAGAGCCACATGGAAAGTTTCAGCTGCTTAATTAAAAAAAAAAAAAAAAAGCCGATTAAAATTTTAATTGAGTCTAAACTACAGGACCTTCTGTTTGTCCCCACCCTGTGGTGGGGCAGCTTCAGGAACCTGGTCTGCCTCCCTGTCACAACAATTGCTTCTGCCTCAGTTATTCAGTCCAGCCAAAACAAGCCCAGCTCATAGCCAGAGTGGCAAGAAGACCTCCAAGAACACTTCTGCAAGCCCTTTGGCCCTCCTGCCCATCCCACCCCTGCAGCCTCTCCTCCTCCCTGACCCCCACCACCATCACACACCCAGACCCCTCAACATCTCCATCCCCACCAAGAAGGGACCAGCCAGCCCTCTGCTCCACACAGCAGTCTGCTCAATGACTCTCCATCCTTTCCCCTCACCCAGTTCGCTGCTCCCTCCCTTTGCCATCCCACAGTCCCCAGGAGAACAGCCTGCACCTTCTCATCTGCAGGGACCCCGGCGGTGCCCCGACACCCCCGGGCTGGCCGCTGCCCCCGGGAAGGTT
>NW_010147367.1:0-582 GCF_000699245.1 Pterocles gutturalis | reverse complement strand
GGTGGGTTTGCTGGGGGGCCGGAGCAGGATGACAGCACTGAAGTCTGCACTCCTAGAAGCGACAAGAGGGTCTTAAAAACCAAAGCAAGAACACCACCATCAAAAAGAGGAAAAAAAGAAATCACCAAAAAAGACCACACCAAAAAGGCGAAAAAGAAGGAAAAAAAAAAAAGTCAGAAACAACCCCAAGGACCTTCTAACTGGTCTGTCCCAGGACTATGCTCAGCAAAAGAGGAATTCGTCCCCTCTCTCTGGCACAAAGTTTCAGCAAACAAACAGAAAAAAAAAATCCATAAAAACGTCAAAAAGTAACTAAAGCTCATCCCCTGCAGCGCGCAGGGTGCGCTTTGGTGTTTTCAGGTTTGCTTTGGGATTTCTTGCTGGAGAAGGCACAGGGAGCAGGGCAGAAGCGGATCAGAAGGGAAAACTTTCCCAAGAGGGTTTCAGAAGTTACTGCACATGGATTTCACCAGATGCTATTTTTAACCCCGCTGTTACTATTTTTACCCGTGTCAGTGTTTTCCATTTGCTGAACTCTGTCCCCATGCAGGCAGGGCTCCGCTCCCCCCCCCAGCCCACCTC
>NW_010147366.1:54342-56830 GCF_000699245.1 Pterocles gutturalis | reverse complement strand
GAGATGTGCCGGGGTGCCGGCTGAAATACCGACAGCACCGGCAAACCCCCTACCCGGGCAGGGGAGCGGCGTGGGGAGGCGATGTCTGCCCCGGGAGCGCGGCTCTGCTCGTGGTGTGTTTACCGCTGTCACTGACAATGTTCCTTTCACGGGGAGAAACGCAACTGTAGTTTTGCTGGGTGAGCCCTGTCCAGTGTGAGGGTTTCTGTTGCTGGTTTTTGCTGTTTTCCTATTCTGGGTGAAGCGTTATTGAAGTTAGTTTTGGAAGTGGGAAGATCAGTCCCCGTGATATTATAGCAGGTCTTTTTTTCTTCCCGTCCCCCCTTCTCTGTCTCTTTCTTTTCTTTCTCTCCTTCAAGAGTGGGATTTTAGGTTTATATTGTTCTGCAAATAGGTGCACACCTTGAAAAGGTCCGTGCATCTGTTTAAGTGTATTATAAACTTGTTACCAAAGTGAATGCTAAGGAATTTTCGGTGGGTGACAAGTAGCAGGGAAAGTTAGAATTGGGGTAGGTATTTAGTCACTTCCCCGGCTGGTTAATGAAATTATGTTTATTCTTTGACTGTTTTTATTGGTTCTTTACTTTTCAGTTTAGCAAATACAGTTATAATTCTGTAACGATGCACGGTGAAATTCAGTGGTTGGTTCCTGCTTTGTTAAATGCTTTTAGGCTGGAGTGCAGTTTGCCAAGAAAGAAAGAGACTAAAATACTGTATTTTGTGATCCTAATCTCTAAATGTCACACAGATTATATGTGTGTATGCATGTGCATTTGGACCTCATGTTTTGCAAAGGGTTTACTTTACTTTGTTGATAATATAAAGGTATGTCTAGGAAAAAGATCATATATTTAGTTAATAACTATCATTTTGCCAAACACAATCTAACAGCTATGGTTGCAAATCCAAGATAATCAGAACCAAATACCTGTCACGTTCTATTTTATAGCAATTTGGAGTAAATCCTTGGAACCGTAAATTACACTGTATCAATATTAATCTGTAAACAGGCGTCTTGGATCATGTGCGTGTTTTATCAGCTCTGCATAAACCATCGTATTACATATTTTAATAACCGTGCTGTTGTTATTTAAAAGTAATAATCACAATAAAATTAGTGCTCAATTAAATATTATGCTTCTACCACACTATCTTTACTCTGCTACAGTAATTTATTTTGCAGGCAACTGATAACCACCGTATTACTACTCAAATAATATTTGCATACAATTTGCCTAATTTATAGTGTGGGGAACATCATTAATTTAATAGAAGCTGTTACAACCCAATATGTGGGTGTAGTTCAAATACTAAGCACTTTATAGGTATTGAGTTTTAATATTTGCTTAATAACTTACTTTCATTTGACCATGGTTTTCTGTGGATTTAGAGATGTGCATCAGAAAGAAGGGAACTCATGTGCCTCTGTTTTTCCATAAAATATTAAATATTGCCACTTGCTCTAGAAATTCCATTTGCTGGCTTTCATACAGTGAAATTTATTGGTTTTAGTGGTTTTAGGGTCCATGAGGAAAGAACATTTTTACTTCGACTGTTTCAAAGTGTTTGATGTCTACACAAACTCTCTGTATGGCACAGGCGTTCACAAACAATTACTTATTGCAGAGATCAAGTTGGATTTAGCTTTTACTAATCCAATTAGTGTATACATGTGCACATGTATATAATACATAGGTACATAATCTGCATGTGTACACAAACATTACATATATTTTACTGTACATGTAAAGTCTTCTGTCTCTGACAAGTACTTGCATTGCTTAAGGAGCGGTGAGTTTAGCTCATCTATCCATAAATATGTGCATGTGATACATGTAGTATATGTTATACATGCATCATCTCTACACACTTGGAAATATGCATGCTTGCCCATCAAGATTTATTACTTTTTGTCTGTGTTTCCAATATGATATGGTTACTTTGTAATATTTACAAATAAGTATAGATAATATGATGTGTGAATTGCTGCTGCTTACTTTGAAACTCTCCTCCTTCCTTCTGTCTGTAAGCTGGCCTTTGTAAAACATGTTTCACAAGCATTTATAAGGCAATTAGAGACCCTCTTCTGCATTCCTTGCAAACCCAAAACTTCTGCTAATCTGTGCTGCGATCGCCAAGAAGGCAAGCTCAGGCCTACAGCGTGTGTGGGTGTTTGTATGTATTATCTGTATGCAAAGTACAACAGAAACATAGTTAACCTGAGAAATATATATTAAAAAATATTTACTGCTTGAGCAGAGATTTTTTTTTATCCAATGAAAAGGAGTAAAGGTAACACTTTCTATGCATTGCCATTATCTCAGGAAATGACTCCCCAAAAGTTTTGGGCTAACGGCAAAAATACAGTTAATTCCCCCCCAGCGGCGATGCATCTTTTTGTCACTTCTTGAAAAGTATTTTGTCAAGAACTGTCAGTTATAGTGTGCGATGCCACTACGTGTGTTCTTAAATTGTTGCCTGGCATTCC
>NW_010147366.1:41150-54311 GCF_000699245.1 Pterocles gutturalis | reverse complement strand
TGATGACTAGTGGGAGCTCTGTCTTGATACAAACTGCAGAATCAGCCCTTTAGTTCCCCATATTAGGAGAGATCACAGTAGTATAAGAATGAGATGTTTCATTGAACCTTCATCAACAGTGTGGTTGGGAGGGTAGCCGAGGGTTGGTGTGGGTGTTTTTGTTAACACTTGGGTAAAATGTGTAAAATAAGGCCACAAATATCCCAGTGAATGTTTTGCCAGACTTGAAAAGCTGGAAAAAAAAGGACCAAAACAGTTTAAATGAATCTAAACTCTGGCTGAGGTGAAAGGGCCAAAGCTAAAGTCTGCTGTGATTCCTGGATGAATAAGACATGTTCACCTGGGCTTGCATTTAATATGAGCCATTCTATCAGGGAGAAAGGAAGGGAGATGGATATAATGAAAAGCTTGAATGCCTGTGTGCACCAAGGGGACCACTTGCTGTTAAAAATCAAATTTCATCTTTTAAATCACTTTCCACGCTTGTCTGTGGTAACCAAGTAAATGAAATCTTGAAGTGTCCTGGGACTGTGTGGCTAGATTTGAACCTGCTTACGGAGTAAGGTGGTGCCATTAATCAGCATCTGGGAAACAACAAAACCCAACAAAAACCCAACCACTGCAGAATATATAGCTCCTCACTAACACAAAAAAGGCAGAGAGATTCATGGTTTGTGTTATATTTATTGTCGTTGGTATTAATATTTTTTAAGTCCTCCAATCTTTAAAAAAAGTGGAAGTGGAGAAAATACTTAGCGGGAAAATGCATATTGAGGTATATAAAATAAAACCTTGCAAAGGGAAATGAGATCATCAGGTAAGAGTATCATTGTAGCTGTGTGGTTGCAATGGGGAAGACTTCTCACTGTAGAGAAACAAGCCTCTTGGTCTTTTTTCTTTTTTATATTGTGTATCACAAGTAGCCTAATTACAGCAAAACCAGCAAACTGCCAGTTATACAGGAAGAGGCTTAAACTCACCAAACTGTTATATAAATAGAAAGTTCAAAGGTCTGTTTGTGGCTGACAAAGCTGAGAACAGGCCATCTGTGGGCCAGGTTCCTCTCCTGTATGAATGCAAAAACATACTGTGCGCCACAGCAGCCTGTACTTACACCAGAGTCCTCAGCCTGGAGGGGGGGATCCTGCTCTCCAGACAAAGGTGAACTGTTCCAGTTCCAGCCTTGGGTATTTTTCCCCCTTCGCCCACCTTTCCCCTTCCCTCTTTGCCTTGTGCCACTGCAGAAGACCTTCTCAGTTACTGTTCATTCACCAGGGTCTGTAATAGCTTGCTAAATGAAAAGTCTTCTGAATGTGGAAACAAGTGTTGTGTTTCTGATGGGAATGTGTGAAACAGAATAAATGGGCAATTTGGGAATTAGGTTGATTTTTTTTTTTTAATTTTTTTGGGGGTGATGGTGAGAGCATTAGGATGGAGATAGTCACGTTCTGAATGGATTTCTGTAAGGGTTTTCTCCCCCTCCCTTTCTTCTCCTTAAGAAATATTATAGTTGAATTGCAGTTGCTTTTTGGATTTGTATTACAGACATCCTCGAGTAATTATTTGAAAATGTTTCATTTTCAATTTGCTTTGAAAGTGTAAATGGATAGATTGTGTGGCTGCTGGTGGGTGGGTGAGGGGGATTAGATGCTGTCAAAACAAGCAGCTAAGAAAGACCAAAAATAGTCTTGGGCCAAAACCTGCACTTGAAGTACATCCTGATTTAGTAATTCTTCCCTGGTTGATATTGAACTCCATGGAGTGTAAATCTTAAAAGAATTTGGCCGTTTGCAAACATTAAGCTCACATCTATCCTATGAGGCAAAATTACAATCAGTTTAACAGCATTTGAATTGTTTTCCTAATGATTCATTCAAGAATTTAATGACTTTTAAAATATACAGATTGGGATGGAGAGTAGATACTTCAGATACTGTTCAGCTATTCTGAAGCCAGGCAGAACTTCAGAGCATTTAAGCACTTTGTACATGAATGCCAATTATATTGCTTGGGATTTTCTTTTTGAGTAAAAGATGGTGTTATGATGCAGGTCCTTCAGTCAAGCAGAATTATTCTTTTGTCTGTCTGACAAGACTGTCACTGCAACCTGGAATTTAACTAAATAATTTAAGGGGAAAATGTGGTATTCTGTAAAGTATGAAGTTAAATAAATGTACTAAATCATCTCTGAAAAAAATGGCTGGATACTGATGGTCTCTTGGAGCCTCTTAGGACTGACACAGTATGTTCCAGCATCATGGAAGGAATGTTGTGATGCTTTTTGTTGAGGCCCAAGTTCTGTTTTCATCTGAGTCGAGCAAAATTCCCATCATACAATATGGGACAAAATTGGCTTCAAGACTTAGAAAAAGCTCATGAGCTGTAATATAGCAGGGTCGATAGGCAGATATGTAGTTTTAAGCACACAAGCAGTCCTATTGAAACAATTCTGATTTCAAGTGAAGTTTTATGAAACCAGGTTCTTGATCACTTGCAAAATGTGCAATTTGTTTGGCTAATGACTAAACCCTAGTTCCCCATGTATTTGTTAATGGAAACTGATATTTTTGACTGTACAGTACACATCCATTTGCCTGAAATCTATCAGCAGTTTTACATGATTGCACAAATAACTGGGCAGCCAGAAAAATTGCAAATATTAAATCTCATTAAAAAAATATGTAGAAGAGTTGTAGGAAACATTTTATACACTGAACCAGTTAAGTATGTGGAATAAGCATCTAAAAGATGGACCCCATCCTGTATTTCCCTGGTGCCTTTAGTTTGAGGTAATGGAATTTCTTTCTGTAGAGGACACAGGCTTGGATGTGGAGAGGACTGGGCTCCTGGATGCTTGTTAAATGTATGTAATCAGTGAATACCATAAAGTACCCGTGTCTTCCTCCAGCTTGGGCCTGAGCCAGTATCCAGTGACATCAATGGAGATGCACCCAATCAACTACACAGAGTACTGGATTTGACACTGTTTTGGCCAAAAGGCAGACTTCAGGAAATGTGGAGCAACTCTCTAATGACCAGGATCAGCGAGGCACTTTGCACACATCTAATACTGTGCATGTGGAAAAACTCCACAGAGCCCAATTCTGAACCTGTCTAATTCAAATTTACTGCCTTTCTTTTGAGAAGCAAGAAAAGAAAAATAGAGGGGAAAGCTTGAATCATTTCTCTTGGTTGCAGTTAGCAGAACAGATTTTATAAAGCCATCAAACATCTATTAACACTGAAAACTGAAACTGTGCCACAACTCTGGGTTTTGCAATGTCACAAATTCTTTCTTAAGCATTGAAAAGGAAGATAGTAAATCCAGTAATACGTCAAGTTAGTATAACCTTCCAGACCACTCATAATATAGTCAGGAAGTCACAACAGTGACTCAAAAAGACAGCTCTTTCATCCTTTTTTTGTTACTGAATGTTCTATATTGATGCTTTGTAATCAAAATATTTGTTTAAATTGTTGTAAAAGCTTTGGTCAGAGGTCAGAAAGTATGTTACTGGTGACTAATGGGCAACTGTAGAGATAAAAAAATGAAAGGAAGGATGGCAACGTGCATGCCAGTAGCATTTAAGTTCCGTTTTGAATAACTTACAACGATACAGCTGTTTGACCAAAGATTCTCACAAAGGGTGTTTGATATTCAGTCTGCATTTGTGAGTGAAGATTCTGGAGAATGAGCTTTGGGGTTTGTTTTCAAAAAACTCTGTACTGGAGCCTAGTCTCATGGAAACTTGAAAAGAATTGCACATTGCTCCTTCATTTCAACAGGACTGCTGTTGGGTGCAGTCAGTACGATGAGTTTACAAGGTTGGGCTTGTGGTGCAGAAAAAATAGTATGGAGCTAGAGAGCTGAGGTAAGGGAATAAACCAAGATGTCCTGCAGTTAACTTCCCAGCTGTTACAAACTGTTTTATCGTGAGGAGGCTGTTTTTCAACTTGTACGTAGCAGATCCACATTGTAAATTATTATGACTGTTAAACAAAGGTCTAGTGAGTAGTGTCTTCTGTAAAACTTTGTATCACATTATAATGACACTTTATGAATGTGTTCAAATCAAGCCACTGGGAGAAGAAAACTCTTAGTGTGGAATTTCTTTTCTTTATGTGACCTCAGCGGTTAATCTGTGTCTTTTTACTGGAGATTATTGATGAGTCCTTATTCCAGGTGATTTGAGATGGTGAGGTTTAAGGAGAGTTGGAGATAATAGCGCAAATGAAAGCTGATTTTCACTGTAGGTGACACAGAATGGGGGAGTGCCATTTACTGTGTACTATGTGTAAGTCTTGTTTAGTGAGGAGCTGTAGTCAGCAATTCAGATTCCTGACTCAGATGCTGCGTGGTGCTGCCAGTTATAGTAAGACATGAATAGCCCACTCATAATTATATGTTTTTACAGGGGTGGGGTATTAACAACTAGCAAAGAAGTAAATGAGATAGAGAACCAAGTTAAAAATCACTCGGTTGTTCCTTTGACAAGTATTATAACAGCTATTTTTTTATCACTGTGGGTGTACATGGTGTTGTGGAATAAATAAATTCTGTAGCTCTATATTGCTTTCAGTGCCTGGGGCTCAAACCTGCAGATGGCTTACTACTGATACTAGTGCTTTTTCCTTATGGCACTTTGCATGGACTGTTGTCAGGATTCTGCCACAGTTTAAAAGTTTTCTTCTTGGTCATTCGAGTGTAGGCCCTTATGATAAGCGACAATATCACCATCCTACAGAGTGATAGGCACCTAAAAGTAAGACTGGGTAAAAATGGAGCAGTACTTGGTGGCTTGTGATCTCTGCTGAGGAGGTGGCTTCACAGTGGAATGTTTTTAATTCAAAATATTTTTAGGTCTGAGGGTAACAATCTATTATGTACGTCTACTTATTCTTTTTTTCATCCTTTACTGTGTCACTGGTTTAGGTCAAGATTTCACTTGTGAGGAAAAATGCAAACAAGTGGAATAGAGAAAGCAAATGCAAAGCTTTAAATATAAAATCAGGAAATATAAGATGTCATTAAGATTGCCAGTTCCCATTTATTTTGTTCTCATGTCATGAGGGAAACTAAGAACCTGCAATAGTACAGTGTTTAGGTGAGTCTGTTTCTATGCTGCTGTTAGTAGCCGTGCCTATATTTGAGAATGTAGTATTCAGTTCCAAAGACTTGGAAAAAAATATGCCTGTGGATTATGGACCTCTTTTTCTGCCTAGAGGCCAATGTGAGAGATTATTTCAGGGGGCTTAATTTCAGAAGGCTGCATACTTTTTGGGTCTGGGTCCTGAACTCTCAGGTGAGACGCCCATAGCTTGGGGTAGGCAATTCTTGTATAAAAACTTCAGGCTGTTCTTTTGAATGTGGGGGTGATTTTTCTTCCAGTTTCTTTCCTGTAGAACAATGGAATCACATTCTTCCTGGTGTTTCCTATGAAGAATAATGATGAGGAATTATCTTCTCTGTCTACAAGTGTTTAAAAACCCATTAGTTAGGGTCCCTGAAAGAATTCCAATACAAGTCAGTGGGTGTGGTGAAGCTGATTGTAATGGGAAGTGGACTGGGCCCCGGGGCTGGTGGTCAGCAGGGAGGCAGAGCTGTAAAGAATACTGTGCATATGCTATAGTAAGCATTTTCATAGATCTCCTCTGTGGGAGAGGACAATGGCTTTGGAGCTCATATTTACTCAAAAAGCAGCCCTTTGATTTTCATGACTTTATGCTTCGTTGCGCATTGGAAGGCCCATTTGTCTTCACCAAGCCTTTGAAGAGGGATAGGTGAAGGGATTGAGGCTTTGGCCGGTGGCTGAGGGTGGCGGTTGCTTGGAGAAGGGGTGAAGTTGCCTTGCTTTTTTTGGTAACAGTTGGCAGAGTTGTCATCCTTTTTAAGTTTGCTAAATCAAGGTAAATATATATTTAGGAATAGAACATGGATTCTCATACCAGCTCTGCCACTAGCTGCTTTACTGACTTTGGAACATCACTTTGTGTCTGTCAAAGTGGAGTAATGATATTTACATCTTTGGGAACTTGCCTTTTTTTTTTTTTTTTTGTTCAGGTGGAAAGCATGAGAGAGAAGGGCCAGCTGTGTAGTTACCTTTATCTGGTGTTTCTGTTCACTTTTTCATCTTCCTGGGAGTCAGCTGGGAACTATTTTTGACATTTTCTCTACTCTGAACTTCACTCTAGCTGTGTAGTCCTGAACTAGCTTGCTTGTACTGAATTACCTACAAGAAGAGCAAACAGATGACGCAGATTATCTATGGCATAGCTTATACATTGAGATCTTCTGTTGGATGCAACTTTTGTGCTGATGATATCAGACACATGATTAGAAAAATGGTGTGATATTTCTGTCCGCAGCCCTTTCAAGCAGTGTTGATTTATGTGTCTCTCTCTGATTTACCTCCTTTTGTAAAGTGAGAAGAATAATATCTCAAAATTTTACTGGTAGACTGAGGCATTTTGCAGAGAAGTCATTGTTATTACCCTTCTTATACACAGGGGAATAGAAAGAGAGGAGCCAAGTGACTTGCAGAAGGCCTCGGTGTTGGTCAGGACTGCTGTCAGCTGAGTTCCAGTTCACTGCTTGCCCACTCTGATGAGAAAATTTTCCTGTTCTGCAGGGGTGTGATGAGGTTAAGTCCCTTAATGTTTATGAATGTTTATGGTGATAGAGCAAGACAGGAACCTAGGCAGATATATTAGCAGGGGAAAAGCAAGACCATAAAGAGAAATGGTAGGATTTGGGCAAAGAATATCTGCAAGAAAAGGTAATCAAAGCAGAGAAACTCTTCTAAAGGGCAGAATTTATTTACAGTGTGCATATATATTTGATATAATTTGCCCTGCTCTCAGCTGGACAGTGAAGGGCGTGGAACTTTTGTAGACAGAATGGTCTTGTTACTCCAGAAGACTTGTCATTTCCCTGGTCTTATAGAAAAGCTTTGTATATGCAGCTGTAGCTTAAGTAAACATCATGACTTGGATGTTTCACTGAATAGTACATCCACACTTTTTCAGAAGCATTGTTGCTCTTCGAGCCATCTGCCTTTGTTTCTAGCAGACCGCCGCTTTGTTGGTTAACCCTGGGCATGAGTTTTCTTCACATATGTTATTAGTCTGAACATATTTTCTATTTATACTACTTGGGGATACAAATTACTGTGTTGCATTTAGGAAGCACTAGGAAAAGTACATCTTTGTGATGTAAAAAAAAAAAAAATACAGAGGCAAAATTTTATTCAAAGGTCCTCTTTTTCAAGGTTTAAGGGAAAATAGGCAGCAGAACCGACCGATTGTCTTTATTTTTGTGTCCCAGAAAAGCAGGAGGTATTTGCACGTATGAGTTTTAGTAGATGATGTTGCTGGAATTTGATTCTGAAATTAACAATGGGCTTTTGAAGAAGAGAATAAATTTTGATGAAATCCCATATCATTTTAAGGCCATTAGGGAGATTATTAGTAGTGTACATGCTTAGAAGTATTGTCTTCATGGCTTTGATAATTGTCTGTGGGCCAGTAAATTTGCACTAGAGGACTGAGCCGAAGGCCACTGCAGCTGGTTGAGTTTTTTCATTGATTTAGTAAGCTCTAAAACATACTTAGCCAGAGCTTCTTTTGCTTTCTCACTTAATTTTTGGAGAAGATGACCTTTACCTACTCTGTGGTAGAGCTCCAGAAACATTATGCAATCTATTGCCATATTTTTGTTACTGCTCGTTCTTTCCTTCTCTCTTTAAAGAACACATGCCCAGACTGACTGTTCTTTAATGTGCACATAGAGGGGTCACAGATAAGGGAACATAATTAAAGCAGGTTTTGATATTTGTGTAGGAAAACACCTTTGTGCCTATTCAGAATCTTACAGCCCCATCAGCAGGACGTTGAGCATGTTTGGGTTGTAGACCATGGCTAGGTGTTATCCTCATCATGATAATAAATAATATACTTTCCTGTCTCTTCACTCTGCCTGGTTCTTTCCCCATTAACCTAGACAAGCTGTTGTCTGAGAATTTTGCCTGGTTGTAGACTGCTCATGAATCTTGCAGTACATGACATGCAGACATCTAACAAACATGACTAGAAACTGCATAAAATACACAAACATAACACAGAAGTCGTATGTTTGAAAACACATTAGATCTCCACAAATAACCTGATATTTGGAAGGCTTTTTTTCTGCTGTATATCCATGACCAGGAGTATTCTCCTAGCTGCATTTCAACCAGATCAGGGTTATTTTAGATTTTGTAATGATTCTCACTTGTGTAAATTTACACAATCTGCCTGCAAATTCAGCTTCAATGATAAAAGTTCTAATAAAAAAAATTGAAGCAGGCTAGAATGTTTGGTTAAGATTTAATATCTTTCCAACTAATTATAACACAGTGTCAATATATGTTCTAATATCTGTGGAAGGAAGAGGAACATAAATGATACAGTTCCATTGTACTAGGTCTTTTGTAAACAATTAACGGTTAGGTGGATGTCTGAAGCAAGGGCAAGAGAATTGATAAACCTATTCCAAAGGGCTTGAAAAGTTGAAGTGAATTCTAAATGTAGATTAGGAGCAAATGATGACAGCCAAGCCAGCATTACCTCAGTTGATTAATTTATAAGGATACTGGTCAATGATTTTAACCAACA
Source organism: Pterocles gutturalis (assembly GCF_000699245.1). Lineage (NCBI taxonomy): Eukaryota > Metazoa > Chordata > Aves > Pterocliformes > Pteroclidae > Pterocles > Pterocles gutturalis. Next base: position 45,659 of record NW_010147366.1, on the reverse strand, counting down.
GCTATGCATAGTAGAGTCCTAATGGGATCTGTCTGTTAAGATTACATAAAGTAGAGCATTTGATTTATTTCATAGCTTTCCAACGCTCCACTTTAACTTCATACAAATAATGCATTAGTCACACTGGATAAAATGGCGTATTGAATAAAGTTGTGATTTTGTCTGCTTCTTATAATCTGATTTTTATAAAGGATTAAATCTGTTTTAGTAGTTTATTCATATCATAAAAGAGATTGTTGGTTGAATGAAATCTTTACATCTGCCACTTTCTATCTCATTAGAAAAGACAGTAACATAAAGTTCCTCATTTCCTCCCAGTCTGTTTTATCCCCTGGTGTGTCTGAGTGTGTATGTCTTCTGTACGTGTTTGTATATTATAATGTCAGTGTATTTGCAAAGTTGTGGTTAAGACTGCATCACAGCTTTGGGGAGGGGCATGGGTGGGAGGGGGAGTTAATATGAGGGGTTATAAATGTTCTGGCAAAGAAAATACCTAGCCAGGAACAAATGGGGGATGCAGCAAGGCGTGACTGTCAAAAATTGGAAAATAATGGTTTTTAGCAGCATGGCCATGTGTGTTTGTGTTGCCAGATTCAGCAAGGTATTTAAGTACATGCAGTACTTACTGTAGGTATGCCTACGTCAGTGGACGCAAGTGCATGCTTAATGATAAGTGCATGTTGACTCATGGCTGATTTAAGAGGACATGAAAATTGGGCATTCCTCTGAACTTAAATGGGAATTGTCAGCTGTGATCACACTGTCCAACTGTCATTCATCTGCCACAGTTCCAGTGGTTTTTAAAGCATTCTTCTAATTCAAATGCATAGTCTTTGGTTTTATTAAGCTAGATTTTTAGTGCAAAATTACAAATGTAGGCATTTTTAACCATTGTTGCAGGAATGTTGGCTTATTGTTTGTGTATTTTATTCCTTTTGTTTAAATGTGTGTCACTGACAGAATGCTGCTGTTACAGCTGGCGGTTGTTTTTACGTAGACCTTTAAAGAGTAGCAGATGATCTTTTAATAGATGTTTTCTTATTTGTATTTAAGGTTCTCGCCACTTCTATTTAATCCCATTAAGTGTTTAGGGCCAGGCATGGTCTTCTGAACATGAGGTTCTCTTGGTTTCTGATGCTGAGCAGAGAGGTAGTATCCAGCTCTTTTGGTTGCCTTTTTAGTCAGAAAAGCAGATTCTGAAGATCTCAGTTCTCTCTTCTGAGGATTTGCTGAGGATGAAACTTCTTCATTCACATTTTCATTTGTTGATACATGTTGCAGCTTTACTGGGTCTGGCATTTCAATCTTGGCTCCTTTTCCCACATACTTCGAATCAGTAGGAGTATTTTGATATAAAACGTGTAGTCAGCCTCTTTTGTGGAGCAGGGAGCCACTTGCAAGCTTTGGATGCGGGTGCCGTGGGAGACTGTAGCGCTGGGTGGGCAGCGAGGCCTGCGCAGGGCAGTGGGTGGCCGCAGTGCCGATACAGGATTGTACCCGTTTGACTCCCAGTAGAGGACTGGGCCTGTCTCTGACTCCAGCTTCTTGAACAAGACTTTAAGATTCACATATCATTCATCAGCCCCCTGTGTTTGAGGAGAAATGACAACGGGACCTTGCTCCCTGCTCCGCTCTGGCCATTTTCCCTGCAGCAGCGGTGCGCTGGCTGGCTGAGCTGTACAGTCACCGCTGAGTCATTTTTTGCTTAAATTGTGTTCATTGCTGAAATTGAGGAAAAAACCCCTTTACTTGTCACTAAAGTGTTTTTGATGGTGAGTACATTCCCATGGCACAGAACGCTCCTGGAAAGGGCAGTGGTGTTTGCTGAGGTGGAGATACACCCCATGTGGTTTTGGGGATGAATCCAGGGGGTATGCACACGTTGGATTGCTGAGGGTGAGTAGTTTCCATCTGGATGAATGAACAGTGCCCTCTTCCTCAGCTGAATTCAGTATCCTCTGCAGCAGGCTTACCTGCACACCTGAAGAAACTCTAATATCTCCGACCTTGCTTTAAAAAAGCGTAGTCGTAAAAGCAGACACAGCTCCATTGTGCGCTGGTGTGTGGCTGCAGCAGCACTGGGGGAGGTGGGCATTGCGGGTGTCTCGGGAGCCTTCCCCAGCCACCCCCATCCCCAGCAAACCCAGCCTGGTGGAGTGCTCGTTCTGGAGCTAAAAGTGTCTGGAACACACTTCAATCACTGCTATTGGAGAATGTCCAAACCTGGCAGCTCCTGTAGGACAACTATTTAAATGGAAGTATTTGTCAGCTTTCTCATGTATGTAGTAGCATAATTTCAGGCGTGGAAAACATATGCTGGTTCTGTACGGTTCTAATTGCTATTCAAAAATGTGAGCTGATGCTGGACCCACAGTTTCGGAATATACTGAGGACTAGCACAACCTTCCAGTACTCAGTTAACAAATTATCCTGTGAGATGGTTATGGCAATAAGACACAGCATAAGTATTTATGAAAGTGCCACACTGTTTGTTTTCTGTGAGGAGTACTGACTGTATCTCTGAATAAACAGACAGCAGCCTTTTATGGGAATTTTTCTTGTGTTTTATTTGGCAGCTGTTTGTCTTAATAGAAATTCTTCAATAGTATTTATTGTATTTTGTGCTGGTAGGGGGGAGAGCCAAAGCAGAATCTGAGCAGTTTTACTTGCTTTACTCTTGAACAATAAGAAAATATTCTGTATTAATTACTGCTGTGCTTTATTGGCAAAAATAAAGAGATCCTATAATATGAAATTGCTAATATAAGAAAGGCTTTGATTTTCTCATTAGCACAGGATATTTTGCATCTGTTCTGGTTCACGAGTGCATTGTCGGCACTTAAATAATAATAATGACTCGGTAATGAATAAGAATAACAACAAATAGGCATGTGAGTATGCAGGCAGGCAGGCACCCTCCAGTGTTTATCAGTAGGTTGGTTTTGGAGGCCTTGCAAAATGAGCTGTTCCCCTATGCCCATTCAGATTTTCTTAGATCATTGCGCAGCCCGGAGATTCATTTGACTGCTGGCGTGGCTGGGTTATATACCAGCACTTTTTTCATTGTGTGTCAGGAGTAAAGTGTTCTCACTTGAAATGTACGTTTCTTCCACTTAGAAATATTTAAGTCTCCATTTTTCCTCTGTTTTTTTTTTTTTTTTTTATTTGTTTGTTTGGTTTTTGGGGTTTTGGTTTTTTTAGAGTTTTAAGTGTCTCATTGTTTTGCATTCTTGAAAATATCAGAGCTCTGGGTTGTTCTGCCAGGCTTTCAAGTATGTTCTTAAAAATGTAGCCTGGAAACACCTTTGCTACAGTTCAACTCAGTTTGTATCAAATTGTCCCTGCTTCTGTAGTTACTATTACAAAACCAAATAGTGTCAAACTACTGTCAGCAGTCTGTCTTGCATTGAAAAGCCTAGGACTCTAAAATTAAAGTTCAAATTCTGATTTCACTCTTAGTTTACAGCACTGTCTCACCTTTTATAAAGTGACTTGCTTGCCTGTATAATATGCCACACAGTACAATTTATGGATTTTATGTTTTTCCAGGTCTTACCTAATGCTGAATAGTTAGGAACAGTGATGAGAAGCGTAGCACAATACTCACTTTATTGTTAAAGAAGGTGCTAATTTCATCAAAGAATGATAAATTTTAACCTTATTCTCAAAATAATTTGGGCTAATGATGGGGCTTAATGGTTCCCAGTTTACTCTGAGAGAAAAGGAGAATGTTTAGCTCAAGTTGAGGGGGAAAAAAATCAGCAATTATGCTTTGAGTTACTGTTTTCTTAAAACACTACTCTGCATTGTAAATTATACCCTTATGACCCTGCAGCTCAAGAGAAAGTCACAAAAAATTGTGTGTGTGTATAAACAATGACTTGGAATTTGATAATTCTGGTCAAAGTACTTAAAGTTCTGGGCTGACAAGCAAGAGGGCATCTTCTGAGTGAAGGGTCTAAGTTGTACCTGCCATTTAATGCCATTGAAAAGTACCTTAAAAAAAAAAAAATGGCCTTATTGTTTGCTCCAAGTGATACTTCCTTTAAGAAGTCTGCATGTATTAATGTGCACTTTAACAGTATCTGTAAAGCAAAGGAAAGCAAAAAGTGGATTTTTTTTCCCCTTACTGATTAAAATTAGTTTTTAGTCCAACAGCCCTTAACTATAGTGGCACAAACCTTACAACACATGCATGGTTAAAATAAAACAGCAAGGGAGGAATAAAAACAAAAGAAAACCAAAACAAAAAACAACCTTCCCCTCCAACTAAAACAGTTTAGCCCTGGATAAGCCAAAAGAAATTGGTAAAGCAAATAGTTTATCAGTGCATGACCCGTAAAGTACTTAAAGTGATCTGTGAATGGAAGCTAGCCTAAATCTGCTGCTTGTCACGGTAATTTGTCTGGCTTAAGGGCAAAGTAAGTGGGTCTCCCTGGCAGTGCAAGAGTAAGTAGATCACCAGGTAAGATCAGATAGGAGTCTCTGGTGGTAACAACAGAACTACAA
>NW_010147366.1:11279-41119 GCF_000699245.1 Pterocles gutturalis | reverse complement strand
CTTCTAACACACTTCCTGCTGCTGTTACTGCTGTTAATAAGTGTGCTAATTATCATGAACCTGATAAGGCTTATATTAATTGACTGAACTAAATGTAAATTCTGGTTAAAAAGAGAATAGTTTAATAGATGTGACAGGTGCTGGTTTGGTTAGCTGCTGTGTTAGAGTAAAGGCATGCTTCAGAACAAAATAAATATTTATATTTTAACCCTTCGATTTTGTGAAGGCTTAAAATATTCCGATTTGACCCCTAAAATAGAAGAGCTTGACGTTTTCAGAATATTTTTTTTCTGCCTTTCTCCCTTGTCCTTTGATACTTTATGCAAAGGCAATTAGTTCTTACAGTTTTTGTATTACAATAGAATCCCTGTGTAGTCATTTGTCACATATTTGCATGGCACAGGGTAGTGTGGCCTAACTGTTTAGTCTCTAGACACTATTACAGTAGGAAATGTTGGATAATAAATAGCAACGACAACCAGTCTGATGGCTGTAGACTGGATGTGGAGCTCCAGTTAGACGGCACTCTGCATTGGGCTTTTGGGCAGATAACCTGTCTCTGCCTCAGTCTACGTGCTTGCAAAATGGATACTGTAGTATACACTTGGCTTTAGAGATGGTTTAGAGCATGCCTAGTGGTTGTGAAGATACTTTGAGGTCTTTAAAATATCTTTCCTATGTTCGAGTAGGACAGAGTTGGTATTAAAGTACTCTTCTTTTGCCTGAGAGGAGGGCACTTCCTGATTTACAGGAGTGTTTAAATGCTCAGGATTAGAAGTGTAGACATGATAATGGACATGGAAGAAACTAACATGATAATCTCTGGTGGTAAATGTCACAGACATTCTTTGGAAATGCTGGAATACTTATAGTATATTTTATGTATTCCATAATTAGACATTGCCATTAGTGCACACGACCTCTTCGTTTTAATTGTCAGGAGAGCTGTCACACAATAACACATGCTGCAGCAAGCTGCAAGAGCAATTGGCTTTTGTTGTTTGTCTGCTATGTTTTATTACTTTTGAAATGTTTTATTTCTTCTCCCTCTTCTCCCTCCCGTAAACATGTCCCTGTGTAAGGCAGACAGCTCTGAAAGCTGGTGTCCTCTGTCTATCAAGAAGCCTTGGCAGAATGAGGTTCTTCCTCTGTGCTCAATGAGGTTTTTACTCTGTGCTCAGGTCTGGCTGGTTCCAGAAGGAAGGTGGGTATTTCAGGCCCCCTTGTTCCTGTATTTGATGCCCACTCTAATCTGAGTTGTGCTTACTAGGGACTGACTTGTTATTTTTCTTGGTATATAATACTCTCCCTCAAAAAACACTCCCAAAGCAATCTCCACCAACCCAGCAAAAGGCAAATCTATCGTGAGGCTTGTGCAGAGTTTCAAGACTCTGTAATCTCACTGTGAATGGGGTTGGAGTGGTACCTCAGAGTTAGTTTTGATGCACATGGGATAAAAATAGCTGTGTGCTTTCTGCCCTGTGTATGCCACCTGTTCCAGAGAAAAGAGGAAGCCTTAGTTGCTTATAATGGCCCTGAAACTAGCTGCATTTTACTGAGACAGGTGCAAATAACCTCCTATTTTAAAAAATATAAGGTAATAAATTGGCTGTTGAGAAATTAGAATGCAGCTGGACTCATTTGCAGGGTGAGGGTGGCTTATTTCTCTGGATGCTCCCTTTTCTATCAATGCATGGTAATTACCAGACGTTACACTTTATTTTGGATTACAAGATCATCACATGCTTTTACTACATGCAGTGCTTTATTGAAGCAATCCTGCATTATGTCTACAAAGTTAAAAAAAAAAAAAAAGGAAAAAATTAGAATTGGTTCCTGCCTGAGGAACATGCTGCAGGGCTTTTTTTTTTTTTTTTTCTTAGTTTTGTATTCACTAATTTACTGTTTGTTCTAGAGCAGCAGTGAGTGGGAGTTAAACTTTAAGTGCACATTTGGCTCTTTAAAAAGACATTTAGTGTACAATTACTGCTGTTTACCATCTTATAATTGTTGTGTGTTTAGGCTTAGTCAGGCTTAGGAAGATGGGTATCTGTAATCTTTGAGGGCTACAACTCCCTGTCCTAGTTTTTACAAAAGAGAAAGTAATTATAGATATTGAGATAGATACAGAGATAACACAACACTTTGTGCTGTGATGTTTTAGTGATTTGTGTAAAATAAACACACAGGCAAAGAGAGAGGTTGTGGTAAAAGATGTGGCTGCAGTTTCAGGCAATGATATTCAGTGTGATGCTCAGATCAGATCTGGGAGTCAAGAGCGCTCTTCATGGAGTCCCCAGATTTGCTGTTCTGTTGTTGCACAGGTGCACAGTTTGCAAAACACAGGGTTTAAGTAAGGGGCTGTATTTGTAGTAACAACTATACGTTATACCACATCAGAGTAAAACTAAGCAACGGCAGTCATGCCTCAGTTGGCAGCTCGATGAAGAGAGGTGTCAGCACGTCCAGTGACATAGAGGAGAAATATCTATCAGCCTTTTTTGGTGGACATCTTTGTTAGATATGGCGTAGTAGAAAGGTGGATGAGTATGTATTTGGGAACATCCAGATCTGTATCAGGATCTCAACAGTGCTTAAAGTGCAGTTTATGGGAGTAGCCAAGGGTTGTTGCAGGTTTCCCAGTTTGAATTCCATCACAGGAAAAGGCTAATTGCATGTTCCAAGCCGTAGCTTGTTGCTGAGTGAAACCGTTTGTCTTTTCAATAATGCATGCAGAAAGCACTTGAGAAATATAGCTGAATCCAGGTGTAAAATACATAGACAGTAGTATTTTCATTTTACAGGCACTGTGGTCTTTGTGATTTGGCAGATGTTACTCTGCTAACCTATGTTGTCTGGATATTCTTCACAAGGAAGTACATCTCTGAGAAATGGACCGAGATGGGGATGTGATGTCTACAGTGAAAATGTAAATTATGTTGTAGAGGTTTGCTTTGAACTTGGGTTGAAAAGACAGTGGTGTGAAAACAAAATGTAACAAATGTGTAACTGAAAATGCCATAGTACTTTAAAGGCATGAGAGAGGTAGTTAAAAAGCATCATTAGGTAAAAATTATCATCTTCTTTTAATTCAGTTTTATGACCCACTGTAATTGGAAGACATAGCTCCACTGTTTTTTATTAAACAGGAGAGTATTATTGGATTTCAGGCCAGTCATCTGAAAGTTTTCACTTATAAACATAATGAATGCTTTAAGCTGTATTTATTAGAAATGCTTTTGGATTACAGATGCTCTAGAGAAACAAATCTGAGGGCTATTTTGTAACTGAAAGCCTTTGAGAAAATGTTCCTATCATTCAAAAAAGATCTGAAGCTCTGAGTATATATTGTGACTGTCATATTAACTTTCATACTTAGAATGCAGAGGACAACTAATCCTTCCCTCTGTGGTAGGACTCAAATGCTGCTTTTTAACTTTCTTCATGATGTTTTATTTCTAATGTAATTTTAATGAAAAGGTAGATCCGGCATTATAAAGTGGTGGTTTGTTGCTTCTCTTCTAATGTTACAGTGATAGGAGTTCCATCAGCATTACCTTTTTTTGAATAATGTTATATATATTCTGCACTTAACTTTGATCTTGTGTTTAGTCCTATGAGTTGAAATTCATGACACTTTCTTTGGGCTTTATCTGTAGCCTTTTAAAATCAACTGATATTTATTTAACAGACTGTAATAGTCTCTGGATTGAGACCACAGAGCTTGAGTACTTGGGTGTTACAAAGGTGGAATATGGGGAGGCAGTGAAGATCAAATCAACCCTCACATTTAAAGGGTGGAGATAAAGCCTGATACAGTACCCCACCTCTCCTTGATAAGGCTGTTCTGTGTTAATGCTGTTCCTCCTTGCTGTGGTGAACTTCACCCACTGACATTAAATCCTCTCTCATGAGTGATTGGTGCTGTGATTTCCAGGCATGTCAAAGGGTTTAGCTGTACAAGCTTTTTCTTGTATTTGAAATGCAACTTTTTGATAGTAAAAGGAAGCATGGATCAACATGTCTGATTCATCCTTTTTTTTGTACCCATAAAGTCCTGTAACAATAGCCAAGCTAATTAAAATAGTTAATTAATGTGTTCAGACTACTAACTAGTAGGGGAAACAAAAAGCCACCCACAAACCAGAAATACTAAAGCTTACCTACTTTTAAAAAAAAGGGAAAAAATAGAGGCTTTTTAAAAAAATGTGAATCTGAAATTTTTGTTTTTAAAGACCAAACTTTCATATGGGGAAAATATATTTTCCCATAAAGTAGAAAATTTCAGCAATTTTATGTCAGTACTGGTGGAAAATTTTTTACTTTGGAAAAGGATCATCTTTGCCTGTGGAGAAGGAAAATTGTTTTGCTTTAAGAAATAAATCTGAGCATCTCTTAATAAACACAAACATTACTGTGTTTTTTATCTGTATGTGCTTTCATAAAAGGTTCTTTTTAGTGCAATACATATTTGGTTAAATCTTGCGATACCTTAATGCCTTTCATGCTAGTGCATCCCAAGGCACTTTACAATCTGTAAAGTTAACATTAGAAATGCAGCACATAAAATTCCCTAAGACAATCCTTTTTAAAATGCTGAATAAAACATCTAAACTGTTAAGTTTGGATTAAATGGCCCAGCAGTTGGTGCATTTTTTCTTTCTGTGGAAAATATGTTTGAAACAAATGACTGAAATGAATAAAGGCTCTGTAAATAATATGACTTCAAATGATGTTCTTGAAGGCCAAAATCTGCCATTCTGCAGGAGGAAGTCTAGACATGTACAAAGTTCAGCTCTGTTAATTAAGAGGGAGAAATACGCTGCAGTGAGTCAGAGCAATTTTATAATCCAAATGCTGCTAAAAGGGACTCTTGTCAACCTCAAAATCTTATTTGTTTTATAATCACTGGGTAAGGAGACTTGCTGGCTGAGGAGATACGTGTCTCTCTTAGGTTTGAATGCCATCCAGCTTGGTAGTGACCAAAAGCTGTTACCATCTGATAACTGTTTGTTAGGCTATGCAAAATAATTGTAATCCCCAAACAGTTCCCAGTGTCAACGTCACAAAAACCACCTCCACGCTTGGCACTAATGACTGCCCTTGCTGGCAGCCCCAGCGAGGAGGCCAAGGTTTGACTGTTATTTCCCCTTTCAGTGCTTACAGTGGTCCTGCTGAGAGTGTGTGTGCCTGGTTTGTGGTTAAACGGTGTGTGCTCTGCTCTCTGCAGGGCTGCCAGCCTGGCATCTTTTATAACTACTGATTTTTATCATTAAGAAAACAAGATCCTTCATCGTCTTCGCACTCCACCTTTAGCTGTGCTGCGAGCTGATTTTTTTACGTTGATGCAGTTTTTAAAAAAAAACAACCAAGAAACCCAACAAACCAGCAGAACAAAACAAAAGCAGTGGCAGGTATGAATTTGTTGTGCAGGATAAGATGAGGCCAGAAAGAATCGGTGCTTTTAAAAACTGGGTTTTTTTTCAAATTAAAAGAAATGAAATCTATGCTAAAAAATAAAAACAAGAATAACAGCCAGCTGATAGCAGTGGAATATATAAGAGGAAAAAAAACAGGATTATGCAGCCACGGAAAGAGCCGACAGATGTTCAGGGCGGGTTAGAAAAACAACATGATCAACAGTATGAAAGCTGCGACAGATCTAAACAAAACCCCAAAATAGATGCAATTCTAGAATAAGCCTGAAAAAGAGAAAATCATTATAGGCTTTCCTCAGAACAGCCGCTGGTCTCTGATAAAACAAGATTGAAACTCCTCAAAAAAGAAATTTATACTGAGGTGGGTTTGCAACTCCGTTGCTAGAGACTTCTAATGCACCTCTGCCAGTGCATAAATTGGAAATAGGGCAAAAATGAGCAGTCTGTTCCTCAGGCAGGAAGGGCGCCTGAAGCAAAAGCTAATTGCTGACTCTGTAACGGAGTGGCACTTTCTTAGGAATTGGGAACATAGTTGTTGTGTCACTTAAAAGAGTTTTTTTCATTTTACTGGACATCTTGAGCTGGAAGGATGCCCATACAGACCTTGTCAATATGGGCATATATAATAAAATAATAAAATCACCTCTCTCACCCTTGATGCAGTGACATGCATTTCCACGAAATGAAGGAAATCTGAAGCATGGGTGAAAGAGGATCAGTGCGTGGCGGTGTCAGGATACTGGTGTTCCTTGCTGTGGGTCACAGCCACTGCTCCAAGGCTCCGATCAGCGTTATTGCTTGACTTAACTGTCCTGCTCCATAAGCCCCAGAGAAATCGCTTTTTGGGGCAGGTGTGAGGGCAGGCTGTTTCAGGGGAGTTTGGGCTGGTATGAGCCCGGTCGTGTTCCCGCAGAGGTCTGTAACAGCTTTCTCTCAGACACTGGTGAGCTGGGAATGAGCCCCGTGAGATGTATGTGATGGTCTTGAGGGCCTTTTGCTCCTACTCCAAATTGTTTCTCGCCTTAAGTGCCCCTTAATGGGCTGGATGCTCCCAGCTCTGGAGGATTAAAGCCAGAGCCATCTGACAGAGCCTCTGAGAAGAGGGGATGCCCGGCCTGGGCAGGAGCCCATGGGTTGGGGGCTGCATGCAGCCCCACAGGCATGATGGGGTCTCATGAGTGAGGGGTTTGGGGCCAGCCTCGGCCCCAGTGCCACAGCGAGGAGCCAAACTGGGGGTGAAGGTGGAGACCAAGCAGCTTTTCTTCAGTAAACCTCCTTTATTAGGGTGTAGTCTGCTGCCTACCCCAAAATGAGACCACAGCTGCTTGGAACCATCTGGGCCTCTTAGCTGTGACTAAAAAGTGCCATTTTGAGAGGGCAAGTATGTACGGGTCTGGTTAAGTTACCGCAAATTTTAATAAGATAGAATATAGCTCTATTTTTGTCATAACATTAGAGAAGCACCAGAGGGAAATATCTTGACTTAGTGCTACGGGAAGGGCACAACGCCCAGGCGGGTGCCTGCTGCCTGGCCTGTGGGAGAGGCTGGTCCCGTGGCCTGGGCGCCATGTCGGGCAGGCCACCGTCCTGCTGCTGGGGCTCGCGCAGCTTCTCAGGGCTTCAGGAAACCCTCTCAAAATGCTCATCATTGAATCTACATTAATTTGTATAAATCATGCAGATCAAGTAGCAGTTGTGCATCACTCTGGTTTAGGTGGATCTCTTGCTCTACTTATAACTTCATGTTGTACTGACACAGGCTTTATTCACTGAAATAAATGATGTTGCTGCGCAGTATTTGGAAAGTAGCCGGTGGTGGTAATTGGTTGTAGGTGACACTTGTGCACTCTGTTAGGGTTTATTTAATAATATACTCTTCAACAGATAAATCCAGCAGGTCAGTGAGCTTAACTCACTGATGTACAGGGCTCAAACAGGCAGTACTTGGACCATTTTACTATAGGGTAATGTTTGTGGAAACATTAAAGTGATTGTGGGCTCTATTAAAAATAGGTATTTTGTTTGGTTGTCCTCAGGTTTAGGAAACTGTGAATTTGGCATTGAATCATACAGAAGTGGTGCAGTTCACAATAATTGCCTTTGTACCTTGGTTTTCGGTGTTGCCTTGCTTTGCAGCCCCGTGGCACGGGCTGTTCTCCCCTCCTGTTGTCTGGTGACATCCAACATCTTCCCATGGCACGCAGCAGAGCTGAGCTCTGGGCATATGTTTCCAGAAGGAATCCAGCTCTAGCTTTTCAGATGAAAAGGTTAAAGACTTTGACACAAGATAATTATAAAGGGAAAATGAATCTTTTCTTGGATCAAAAATTATTGTGTAAAAGAGTGTGTAAATTACAGCGTGCAAGTTAAGTAATGGCTTTTATACTGAAATCTGGAATTACTGTGATGAAAGAGATGGTGTCAAACTGTGGTAATTTATTTCGTTTTGGTTTCTCAGTTCTGCAGTGAATTTAGGAAATTCAAATTTATAGCAAGAGGGTCTTTGTAAGAATTTTTCTGCGAGAATGAGGATACTTTATGGAACTTCCATCAGGGTCATATTCATACCATTATTCTAGCTAGGACTTCCAGTTAGAAAGTTCCCACATATGATTTGTTCCACTGGCTTCTGTAAATGGATTTTTCAAACTTTAAATGTTACTTCCATTTTCTCATTTAACTTGCATCACTGCTCTTCAGTGTTTGAGCAGGGATATGCTCATGAGCATAATGCAGTATTTTATTAACAAATTATAAAACCTTCCAAACACTGTTTACTCTTTTTGTGTGTGTGTGTGGAAGGTTTGGAAGTTGGTGGATTTCTTTCCAAAACATGCATAATTGTAGCTTTTGTTATTACAGTAGAGTACTAAGTGCCCAGTTTGAAGTTTCCCTGGAAAGAAAATTTGAGTCCTTAAAGTTGTATTTTTGGGAGATTAAGTCAGGTTAACTACAAGGACTCAGTTTTATTCCCAAAGGAGGATGGTTATTAATTGATCATAAGCATAATTCACCTTTGAGTTGCAGCACTTCATACAGAAAAGTATTGTTGATGCTGCAGAGCGTGGTCTGCCTTGCAGTAAATCAAAACCTAGGGTGTAGAGTCTTTCTGTGTGTGTTTAAAGAAAGAAATGAGCAGGCTATATATCTGCTGTATCTAAAGTGTTCTCTTTTGTAAACAGAACTGCTATTTTTGAACCTCTAGCAGGATGTTTCTGGCTAATGCAGATGGACCCTTGCGTGCACACAGGCGCTCACCCACATTTATCACTCAGCAAAGGGGCTACGCATATCATTCATTTAACTGGCAATACTTTTGTGGTGTCAGTATAATTTCCTAGCAAAATTGGCTAAAGGAATTGTTTCAAACAAAAGATGTTTTGAACTGGCCTAATTACTTGCTGAACAGCCAATAACTTTGGGAATTGTTTTCTATGTGAATTGTAGATACAAATTGGGATATCTTTCCATTTGTTTAAAAAAGATTAGGTCAATAGGAGAAAAAAGGATCTTTACCCATTTTCACTGAGCAGTGAAGTTTGAATATACAGCTTGCAATTGAAACTATTTTTTTCCTAAGCCTTTGAGGGCTGTTTCTCAGTCTAGTGTAAACAATTTATTGTTAAAGTCCTAGAATATTTGCATTTTAATTAAAGACAATTTTAATTAAATACAAAACTTTAATCAGAAAAGCAGAGTTTAGGCAGATAGTGTACTTGCATGCTAAGCAAGCTTACTCTGGGGGGACCTGTACTCTCTGTAAAACTGGTTTCTGTGGTAGTTTAAGCAGGAAAGTTGTAAATGCATCTTTCTTTCCTAACTTACCTACAAATAGTAATCTCCCTCCTGCATATTTTACCTTGCAATAAAATATTCTTCCTACAGGCAATTAAACGAAAGAGAGGGTGATGCAGAAATCTTAAAGGGCAGTGAGCAGAAAAAAGTTTACTTTGAACCCATAAGGATGCCTATTAAAGTAAATGTTAAAATTACTGTTGCATTTTAAAAAATGTTTTGTTTCAATGATGTGTTCAAAGTTAATTTTTTTAAAAAGCATGGGCAATACCGTGACGATTTGATGTCAAATAATAAATGTCACATCTGGATTTGCCTGCGCTCGGTAATGCTATAATGCTGGTGCTATAACAGCATCTTGAGTTATGACCTGGTTTTCCCCGTTTGTAGATGAAGCTCTCTGTGCCCAGTCACAGAATTAATTGGGGCCCTAATGGGCACGTGTTTAATAGAAAGTTGGGGTCTACCATGATGTCGTTAAGTAAATTCTGAGGGTCTAACAGACAAATGTATTTGTGGAGCTTTCCTCATTCATTCTGATGGGAATTTGCTTAGGCCAAGATTGCATACCTGTACACTGGGAGTAAATCCTTCCACAGTGAGCGATGAACTAGTCTTCTGAGAAATACAATGGTAGCCTAACTCTGAGAGGTTTTGATTTGTGGTTGTCATATGAGTTAATTTTTATACATAAGGTTTTAGTATCCTAAGGTAGATGAGAAGTAGGTGATCTTCTGTGCCCCTTCCATCTGTCTGTTGAAATTCACTTAATCCATTGTAAAATAGCAACTAAGAACCAAAATTATAAACAGTCATAATATGAAAAGAGGATATTTCATGTTTATCCATAGCTACATATTTTGAAAGCAGTACTTCTCATTAAGGTCTCATAATTGACAAACTGCTCACAAAAAATTAGAATGCAAGTGTCACTCAAGATCTGTTTAAGACTGAGACTTCAGCTGTGATTTAGTATAATATTGGCATTGTGTTTTAATTCAAAATGGATATATAGCACAGATACAAAAATATTTTCTCTTAGGCCTAAAGTTACTTGTGGTAGTGGCAAAGCAGTTAATATATTACCTTTGCTAACAGGAAAAGTGCTGTATATAAATATTTTTTAGTCAATAATATATTTTAAAAGAGATTTCTCAGTGGGATCAGATTTATGTTGTCAGAAAAATTTATTCAGCTGACAAGTGTAGATGCCCAGCACATTGCGTATTCTAAGATTTACAAAGCAGTTTCTTCCTGGACGTCAGTTGGATGTGGTTATGGCAGGGTTATGCAGCGAACTGGGGAACCAGTCCAGGAATCCTTCTGTGCAAAATCCTGCCTTAGATTGGTATAATCCAATAAACCTCTGCCTCTACACGTCTGTAGCAGCTTCTGGTAGCGTTAGATACTCAGGTCGAGAAGGGGCAGAGCGCTGGAGTCAGGTTCTGTGGTATGGATCTGAGAACAGAATTTTGCCTGCAGCATTGGAGATTTTCCTGAAATATGAAATGGGCCATTTTCCTCCCCCTACTGCTTGTGTGTTGCTGCCAGCTGCAGTTCAGCTAGGTAGAAGTTGGAGCTTGCTACTTTGGTTTCCACAGATAAAAACTAGAGGATAATAGTACCGGTGCATTAGATTTTTCCAAGTGTGCATGTTTCAACCACTGTTGTTAAAGAGCCTGCATATTGTTTGTTGTGCAAAATGTGTATATAATGAGAAAACTACACTTGAACAGAGATTTCATGTTGCATAGAGCAGCCAAACTGCATAACGAGTAAGAAAAGAACAATGCTACTTAAATCCAGTTTAAAACTATTAATTACAAAATAATTGAAATTCAACTCTTTTGAAAATTAAAGGCCTTTAAAGTATATCAAAAGTCATAATTCCCATTTGTTTTTACAGTTCTAAGATCAGTTTGTGAACTTGTTGCATCAGTCTTCATACCTTTTGATGGAGCTGTATTCAGTTACACCGAATTTGTTCCAAAAATTTTGATTGATTGAATCAATATCTTCTCCCAAGACAGAGGGAGCTAAGGACAAGGAGGTTTTGAACAGCTTTATTAGCCTGGCTTGTGAAATAATTTGGTATAGGGGATTTCAGGAAGAATTTGACATATCTGTGCTGACTTTGAGGTAATCCATCGATTTTATCAAAGAGCTGGAATTTTGGTTTTTTTGATCAATAGGTGTGAAGTAAGGAGAATTTTTTTCATTAATTTAATGTCCTTTGCGAGTAATTATAGTTGTCTAATCAGCATAAAATTTGCACTATAGTTAAATAGCAGTGCATGATTATACCTGATGATTCACTTCTTTTTTAAAAGAAAAAGAATCTAATAACAGGATTCTGTATTGATTGTGCTGCTAATTCTGCCTCGTAGCACAGACTGGCAGAAGGCAGGTAGCTGAATTGTATTTAACGGTTTTATTGTGATGTGACTAAGATGGATGTGACATGGTCCTCTATTATTCGTTTGAGAGTGTGGACACTAATGAAGCCATTAGCTGAGCTAAGGCAAGTGAAGAAAATAGGGAAATTACCATTATTCTGAAGCCATTAAGTTGTAATCTGCCACTTTCTCTCCTTACTCAAAAAGGCATCTTCTTTTTAAGGCCTCCCTGACTGTCCTTTAAAGATTCATTAATTCATTAACTTTCCAAAGGAGATGGAGGAAACACAATTGAAATTTTAATCAGCTCGGCATGTCATATTATTAACATTTGGAGTGTATCTCTATTCACTGTTGCACCACATCAGGTTAAGGTTAAATAAACTACATTACAGCAAATAATGTTCTGTTTCATACTGTAAAACATAAAATGTTGAAGGCAGAAATTGGTTTCATGGCTAAATTAAATTACGATACAGAGCTCATATTATAAATTCTGTTATTCAAATGTGTGTTCTTTGGAGGAAATGCAATACTACCTCTGTGTTATCAACATTAATATTTTCAAAATATTCATGCTTAGTCTATTCTGTGTGAAAGAATACAGAATGCACTACAAAATTTTTTTTATAAAAGTCTGCTTTTACTATATACTCACTTATGATCAATGCTTTTATCATTTGTAAAGTGACTGACTTGTTTTAATGTCTCTCTTCTGATGGGTCAGACATAATGTACAATTACAGTGGTGAAATTTTCTCTTCGTTATTACTTTTGTTTAGATACTATGGAGTGCTATTTTTGTGTATCTTTACTTTCTTATAAAAATATTCCCTTTCACATCCGTTGTACTGGGGTGTCCTGGAGCACAGGAGGCATTTTTCAGTCTGTGCTGTTGGAAGTGATTGAGATACAGCTGTGACAAAATGGATGAGCGCTCTATTTTGACAATTAAAATACCCTGATATACTGAAGGGAAACCTCAAACCTGACTATGGGAGCACTCTATTTGATTCCAGGTAACCAACAGGAACTTTTTTGGAGGAAGAAAGCCTGTTTCATTTTGAACTTTCTAAGAGTGGCTTTATTAATGCCTCAATTAAAAGAAGCTAGAGGTTCAGGCACTTTCTGGAAGGTGCATGTTTAAAGGGTTTGCTTGAAATCCTTTGACACTGCTCACACACGCACAAGCGTATGGTGAAAAAAAGGTGGAGGAACAACAAATAGATGGGTGCTGACAGCCTGCAGGTTGGAGGTAAGATGAGGCATGAAGATGAAGGGAGGGTAATGGAGGCCTGAATGTGCTGTTGCTTTTGCAAACTTAAAGTTCCTTTCCAGGGTTGTCAGATTTCTTCCTCTTCTTCCTATAATTTTATGTTTGGAAACATTTTCTAGACTGTTTTGCCCTTGTGCTGTATCACAGAACTTTTAAGCAGTGATATGACAAAGTCTGAATAGCTTGATGTTAGTATTTATGCTAGGCAGGCAAGCCTGGTATAAATCTGAGGTGTTTTTCTTTTTTTTTTTTTTTTTTTCCCTAGCTGTGATAGTGTCAGTTTGATATATCACCTTTCATGTTGTGTTTGTACTTGAGGTCAGGAAACTTCTGAGTTGTGCGTATCATCAGCATTGTAAATACAAAGTAGCCTTTGGCACCTTAGTGTGGTGCCTTGCAGTGGATTTGTCAAAACAAAACAAAATCCCCTCTCTTGTTTTCCCCGGGAGTCAATTACATTCAGGATGAAGCAGTTAGTGACACCAAGGATAGCGGCTGAAGCATTACAGGTTAACCTGCTTATCAGAAGTGCTGGCATCAGTACTTTCTGGTATCACTGGCCAGCTTTACTGGTCCGTTGAGACCTTCTGCTTTCAACAGGACTTGCAAAACTCAGTAAAACTTCTTTGCAGATTTTTGAGCTCCCAAAAAGGACCCACCTAAATACATCAATTCTGCTCTGTTGGTAGTGGCAGTGTTTCAGGGCGGGACCTTTCCTCTTTTGCCTATGAACAAACCCTTTGATCAGGGAGGTGGAGTGGTTGTTTGCCTGCCAGCCCTGTCCTGTGTGCCCTGCTGCAGGGACAGGGAAGACATGTGCCAGCCCTGCTGTCCTGCCCGAGAGCGTTGGGGACGTACTGGCTCTGCTGTTGTTGTGTTCTGCGCATTTATGAAGGATACACCGTCCATAAACAAGTCCTGAGTGTGTGCTAGGGAGAGTTCTCAGGCTTTAGAGAACTTGTATAAAGCTGTGTGTATATGTGTATGCACACCTTTGTAGGTGCTGGTATTGTTTATATGCTGTTTGATAATACAGGAGATCTGTATATGCATTGCGTATACATATATACATGGTGTATGGCATGTACATTGCCACATGTACAGTATAGCTGTGTGTTCTTAAGATGCTTCTTGCAGCATCACACAGGATGATGTTGTTGCAGCTCATTTCACCACACACTTGGAAAATGGGCTGGTGAGCTGTGGTTTTCCTAGGTTCAGTACAGCCGTGGCATAGTAATTTAACTGCAACTGGTTTTCTGTGTCTTGGATTTCAAAATACCCTTTTCCTATGCTTAAGTATACCTAACTATATAATATGAAATAAACTAAATAAACCTAGTTCTGTACAAAGCTTTTGCTATTGTGCAGGAGAAGTTAGTTTTGAATCCCTTCTCAGATAGGTCAGCTCATTAATTTTGTTGCAGCTGCAATGGCATAGTAAATGTGCCTTGGGTGTTCCCATATTGCTGTTGCATGTCAGAGACAAGATGGCTTTTGTAAGTAGTTTCCATATGCAGGATTAGATTTTAGCCAAGTTCTGAAAAGAAAAAGGAATTCAAAATCCAAGGGAGAAAAATAGCTGCATGCCTCAGAAGCAGCAGAATGTAAATCATGTATTGTTGTTTTGATGATGAGATCAGTAGCTGTTCATTACACATCAGTAGATTAAGAAACTACTATTGGTTTGGGATGGGGTTTCCAGATCTATCTGCTGACAAGTAGAGTCTGTGACCCAGTCACATCTGCTGTGACGTTCTTTGCTTGAACAGAGCTTTCTTCCCATCTCCTTTCTCTGGCTGGAGATTAGCATAACACATTTAGTACAGTAAAAGGTCCAGACAGCCTGGCCAACAACCAAAATATGCTCTAGACTTAATACTGCCTCAAATTTCTAATAAATGGTCTGTGATTATTTGAGTCACAAATAACAGAGGGAGGCTTTGAGATAGACTTTATGTCATTTGGTTACGAGTTCTTTTGTAAATAAAGGCAATCCTCAGGAGTGAGCATGAGTAATGGTTGATCCTGAAAATTGAGGAATAGGACTGTGTTTTGAAGCTGGGTGAAAAAACGCACATGTTGTAATTTATTTATTTACTTCCATTATTCTGCACTTCTCCAAGCTCTGAAACACAACCAGAACATAAGAACTTATTGCAGATCTGCAAAGTCCTGTACAGCAGGGACTGCTCTTAGTTATTGCTATCAGCAGCAATAAATGTAATAAACATAAACCTCTCACGACAGCCTCATACATCCCTCAGTCTGTGACTTCCCCAGCGGCCAGAAAATAGATGAACTTTGCAGCGGGCCTGAAAGGGGTTATCAGCAAACGCTGGGTCTGTGGAGTTGAGGAAAAGATCAAGTTTCAGTGTCCCACGTTCTTCATGGAAAATACTCTGTCACTGGGACCTTCTGAATTTTTGGGAGTCTCTGGTCATAATTGTTGCTGTCTTCTGTATGGGGAGTAGGAGACTTTTTAAGCAGGCAAAATCCAAACTAGCATGAGTGTTAAGAGCTAAACCCAGTGTCTAAGAGCCTACGTCAAAATTAGTCAGCTGCCCCTACAGGCTTTGCAGCACCAGTGGCACCTGTGAAGTAGGACTGCTGAAATAGGTAGCCCCGAGAGCGTACACCGGTGTCTTATTTTGTGGTGAAAAACACAAAGCATGGGTGAATCTGCAAAAATCTCAGTTACTTCTTTCCTGAGTCTTTCCTAAGATCCTTAGGAAAACTCAGACTCTGCTTGTCTTTGAATGGTGTGCCCCTTGTGACCCCACCATCCTTACTGTGCTTCGGTATTTCTTGATAAGAAAGGTTCTGAGATTTGGTTTTGTTTCCTCCTCCCTTAGTGTGTGTAGGCAGGGATCTCAGTGCTGTGGGGCGAGTCACCTGCATATACTGAATTTATGAGATGTGCTCTTTGTGAGCTTGGTTTGAGAAATATATGTGAATAAACAATGTGTATGATTCAATTCTCCCTCTCGTGGTCAGATGAGGTCCTTCTCACAGCCTTCAAGTACAGACAGATTAGATGTTCCTGTTTGTTTAATGAAACCTGCATCTTTTTGGAGGACTCCCATGTTTGTAGTACAAAGCTTCCAGAAAGTGTCTCAACCTCAGGACTTAGTGGGGAAGTTACTTTTAGTTCTTGAAATAAATATATTGACTTTTTTCCACATTGTGAGTGGACAGATGGGAGATCTGAACTGAACTGCGATAAGTGGAAATGGCCTCCAGTTGCTCTGGGGAGGTTTTGGTTGGATATTAGGAAAAATTTCATCACCAAAATGGTTGTCAAGCATTGGAACAGGCTGCCCAGTGAAGTGGTTGAGTCACCATCCCTGGAGGTGTTTAAAAGACGTGGATGTGGCACTTAGGGACATGGTTTAGTGGTGGACTTGGCAGTGCTAGGTTAACCGTTGGGCTCAATGATCTTAAAGGTCTTTTCCAACCTAAACGATGCTATGATTTCATGGAATTGTATTAACCTTACTTATACACGCCTCCCCTGAGTGTTTCTAATTTGTCTGTGTTTAGGTGCTTAAAGCACTTCTGAAACATAGTTCTGTTTATCATCTTCCTGGCACTCCTCTTGACTCCAGCAGGTGATCCAGTGTAAGCTCTGTTGCTTTTAAAGGATGCTGCAGTGTCATTGGCTTTGATAGGAGCACTCCTCCAAATAAGTAGGATTTGCCTCTCTGTTGTAAATCCCACTGTTTGGTAAGAAAAGTCCTGAGGATTTTGTTCAATGATATTTAAGTCTCCCTAGAAGCAAAAAAGACCCAAAGCCCAACTTAAAAAATAATTGCACAAATGTGCAGGATTAGGCATGCCAAAATCAATTCTTAATTATTGTTTAATTGATTTCAGATTTAAAAAGGAAATTTTCAAATATATTATTTACATAGGACTTAATAGCCGTTTTCTGTCAAAGTGGATATTAGAAGAATATCAAAATTCTATCCTGGACAAAGGCACTGTACACCAATATGCCTTTTGTTTGGTTTTATTACTGAGAAGTTTTACTTAATTAGTTTTTCTGGTTTATTTCACAAATATTTTCTGTTGCATGCATCATTTTTAAGTGCTGCTAATGCTTACTTTCATCCACTAGCTGAGAAAATAATCACCACTGTTTTTAAAACTCCTGTTAAATTCTGAAGCAATAAGTTTAATTGCTTATTATGTATTTCTAAGTAGTTAGTTTCCTCTAAGAATTGGCTAAAGATTTTCCTCACACAGATCTTGACTTGAAGATTGTCCTTTAGCTAGAAAATATTGATTTGCCTTTGTTTGGCCCCTGTGGAGAGCACCTTATCTCTAAGACTGGGTTTTGTTATGATGAGAGTTGACAGAATTCAGATTTAGCCAAGTGAAGTCTGTCATGGTCAGTAAAAAAGCTAAAGAATCACAGAAATAATATGATATTAATCTTGTGATTTTTTTTTTTTTTTAATCAAAGGCAGTTTTAAATGATGCAGAGATTTTGGGGAGTTTGGGCTTATTGAAGTAATTCATGCTAATTGTCTCATCTGCTTAGTATGTAATTTGTCTTCTTTGAATATCAATGCCTACATTCATTTAATCCAAAATAATTAATACCCAAACAATTAATAATGAGAGATAGAATCTGAATTGAAAAGGACTTTAAAGATGTTTAAATATATTCATAATTGTTAAGACAGAAGATAAATAGTACATTTCAAATTATTTTATCATAAAAATTGTGAGCAACTAATACAAAATTGTATGCATCTTTTTGTTATGCATGTCGATATTTTTGTTTTATTACCAAGTTTATTGTGGCAGGTCAGGGATCAGACTGACGTTCCATGGCTTAGGCATTGTGCAGGCTCAGTAAAAGGGTACTGGCCGTAGATGGACAGCTCAGACTATTAAAGGGAAGTGCAGCAGCTGCTTAGCTGATGTAAGCAGGGAGAGATAGGTGCCTTTGAAGAGTGATTCAGCAGCTCTCGGTGCTGACTAATCACTAGATTTAGCCACTAGCAAATGCAAGATCCACGGTTACGCCAGCCTTTTAGGGCTGGCGTAAGGCTCTGACTCAGGCTTGTATCTGCCCACTAATGATCTGGTGCCTACAGCCCTCTTCTGATGCAAGATATGAGCCCATCTTGTTTCCTTAAAACTGTCAAACCCCTCAACAAAATATTTCTGCCTTAATAGTATTTTGTGGCTTTTCTGTAATAACCTGGTGAGAGAGAAAGCATGGCGTTTGGGCTCTCAGCACCCTGAGGGGCAGAGCCTGCCGCCCTTGCCTGGCAGAGGGCATCCTGGAGAAACACGGCCTCTATGCACCCGCCTGAAGATGAGCTTCAACACAACTGAAAATGCAGCAATCACAGCACCAGAAGTAAGTCTGATCCCGTAGCCTTGTGGCCTGGGATTCATCTGAAGGGGGTTGGTTGGGTCTTTGATCTGAAGTGTTTGTGTTTTCTAGCAGTTAGGAATTGGACAAAACAACCAGAATCACTACTTCTAGTCTTGGCTGACAGAGGTGAGCTGCTGTTCTAACACAGGAGTGTACCCGTTGCCTGTGAGGTTCAGCCGAATCTGTGAGACCGTGACTTCCACACCATTGTGGGGGGTTTTGCATCTGAAGCACTAGTTGCTTCCCAATGTTATTTGCTGGTTTTGATTTTAGCAGACCTTTCATGCTGCTGAGGAAAGGATATTCAAAATGTGAAGGGTGGAGTAAGTAGATGAGGAAGCAGTAGCTGACCTGCCTCTGGCTCTGCAAACCTGCTGCTGTCATCTGTGGTGTCAGACATGCTTGTGACATGGTGATGTAGAGGGTTACCCAGGTGCGGTTAGCAGTGAAATGTGACCTGCCACACCATTTAACTGCCTTGTCTGTTAGTGCTGACGTTTTTCTTCAGTCAACAGAGGACAGTGCACCGTTGGTCACCTCTTTCCTGAATGTTTTAGGACACTGGCCTCAGTCGTTCTTCCTCAGCAGCTTTCTGGTTGTCTTGATACTTCAGGGAATTGTACCAGCAAACAAACTGGTGGACTCCATGAGTGTGTTCTGGGGATGTTATTGAAGTTAATTTTCCTTACTAGAGGTATGCCCGCAGGCTACAACAGAGCTGGCATAGTTTGGCCATTCCAGTTCTATAGTATTAGCCTGGTGTGCTGCTGCTGCCTGGCCCAGAGGACATGGTATTGCTGTTTGTTGTTACAGTGATATGTTTTGTTTGTGGTTATCTGAGCCAGAAGTAATTTGGATTTCCAAAGGTGAGAGTTGAAAACCTTTAAAAGACAAAGGGGATAATGAACCTTGGATATTTTTTTAAGCATCTGTAAAATGTCCTCAGCCTGGACACTGAATTGGAGGTGTGTTCTTCATTCACTTTAAATCTGACGCACACACAGGCTGCCAGGACAAATGCTGTCCTGCCTTCCAGTCTTACCCCAGCTATGCATTTGTTCTGTCAGCCTTGTGCTGGTGCTGGCTTTTAGGATGTCACGTTGTGAAACAGATCAAGCAAATTAACACTCTCTCTCTCTTTTTTTTTGAGGGGGTGGGGTGGGAATAGGAGGGAGGGAAATTACTTTGCAGCCAGATTAATTTCCTGGTCTAGCTGCCTGTGCAGTTGTGTGAATGCCACTGCCAACACAAGGAGGGGAGCAAAATTACTGCTAAATTAAAATGTTTGTGGACTGCCATCTTTAGATATGAAAGAATAAGTATGATTACTTTGTTGATATTACTTTGCTCTAGGTTTTGACATACTATAGGCTAGGAAACTATGTCTGTAATCATTATTCACTCTTGAGATGTAGGGTAGTCAACAGGCATGTTTTTGTGGCTTCTCTCAGTATACATGTGTATGTATGTGTACTGCAGTGTTCTTTGTTTACTAGATGAAAAACATTTATTGGTGAAAAAACATAACTTGACTTTATACCGCAATAGCCTTATCATGAATGATTATGCTGCACCTGCTTGATGATGTTAGTGTCTTTTAAACACATGTTGTTCTGGAGATGTTTTATCTAATTCTCACTGTTACAGCTCTGCTGTTTGCAAAGGGTGAAGATGCTGAATAACTCACTGGTCTGTGTTGGCCCAGTGGCCATGGCTTCTAGTCTTGCCATTGACTTTTACTGTGTATTTTTTCTGTTTCTGTCTGTAATTTTACCCAGCACTACACTGAAGAGTCTAACAAAGTAACTTACATTAATATAGCGTGCGAACTCCGTGTTAACATTGCTATTATAGAAATCCTGTTGTAGAATTCCAACTGGTCTTCAATCAATGACCTGCATATCAAAAGTAAAGAATGAGTAATTCTGGTGTGTGTGTATATATATATATATATATATATATCTCTTAATTCTGTAAACATAGTCATAGTAGCCTGGTCATAAAGTTCCTGAAGCAGACAATTGCTTCAAATATAGCTTATGTTGAAGTAAAGTGAATATATTCTGGATGGATGTCTACCCATTATAAATTAACATCTCTGGATAGATACAGTGAAATATTTAAATGCATTCTGTTCCCATATTTTCTTAGTTTATTAGGGCCGTTTGACTTCAGTGGATGTGGGAGGCAGTAGGGCAAAAAAATCTTAAATGCATGTGAATAAACAGGTTTCCAGACAGGATACAATTCTTTCTCCCCTTGCAGTATGTATTTCAAAGTGTTAATTCACAAAGCACTTAATGACTTTGTAAATGCAGTTAGTGTTTTATATGCACGATTCTACTTCCTTTTTTTTTAAGCCTTTTACACAGAAGTCATTCCGTTTACATGTATCTCTTTGCATAAATACCAATAATGCTTTAATTTATGGGTGTTTGCTGTTGGGCTTTGTTTAAATGAGTTCCATCCAAAAAGAATCAGAGCTTTCTTTTCTTGCAGAAATGAGTAAACCACATGAGGTGAATTTTCATACAAGTCATTTCAAACCTGGAGTTTTCAGGGTATAATTTAGATATTGCATTGGTGGTTTATGACCATATAAAGTGTAGGTGTGTAGGTAGGAGGTTAGATAGATGTACTTGTAAATGGCTTGAAGCAAGGAGGCTGAGTATGGTCTCCAGCAGTGCATATTTCAGCTCACAGTTTCACATCTCTATCCTAAGGCATTAGATGTTACTAATTCTCCAGAAGCCAAAGATTTGTTTTACAGAAGAAAATTCTGATTTGATTAAGATATTGCTTCAAGACCTAATGTTCCTTTAGCAAATCATGCCACGACTGGAAACGTACATGGCTGGAAATAAACTGCATGTTATCTGAGGAAGAGAGAAAGCGCCTCATGATTTCAAATGATCCTGCAGAAGCAGCGTTTAGTGTAATGACAGTACACTTAGATTAATTATAGTGCTGCTTGCAGGCGCCACTATATACTTACTGTTGTGTCAGCACTTTTGCTGTTAACCCTGTGTTGCAAAAGTTTATAATTTGGCTCTAAAAATGGACAAATCCTCTGGTTTGAATTCAGGCTTTGTGCTGCATGTACAGAATCAACTTTTAGTTAGGCCATTAATTTTATTTTTTGTATCCTTAGCCCTTGAAAGAGTATAGCTGTAGAAATAATCGTATCTATTTAATATTGTATATGTTTTCTGCTCTGCCCACTGTTGATGGAAAATTTAATTTCAGTAAATGCCTAGACTGTATTGTGATCACTTCAGATGGTCCAAAATAAAGCACTGAGATATTTGACCTTGAAAATTGGAAGGTGTAAGTATGAAGCTACCATTTTTCTACTCAGTACATGAGTTAAACTTAAATTTGGCTTAATTTGTATTTATATGATTAGCTGCAGTGGCTCTAAAGGATCGTTAAGGTCTGAAATAAGCCTTGAACATGGCTTAAAAGGCTGTTTACACAAAAAAATTGGAAGTACTCTAAAGAAGCTATTATAATTAGTCATGTAAACACTACAGAGTGGTTTTTAAAATAAACATTCAAAATATACTATAGTCATAGAAGTAACAGTGAAATTAAGTAACTTTTTGACTAAGTAATCAGATGATCTTTATTCTTGTTTTACTGTTGATGAGATAGTAATAAAAGCTGAGCAAATAAACTTGCTTGTACCTAGAACATCTCATCCTGCAAATACAGGAATCTCTGCACGTTTTTCTGGGACACTCTTATCCTCTCTTCTTTCTAATTTCCACTCTTAGATTGTATTTTACTTTTTTCTGAGTAGTGCTGGCAAGTGGCTCTTATGAGGAACAAATGATGCCATAAATCACGACCAAAATCAATGATGCTATGGGGCTCTAATAGTGAGATGCGGTTATGTGGGCCTGAGTGTTTTACCTGCCTCTGAAGCCAAGAGCAAGGCCCTGGGTACTGTTCCAGCCCTTGGCTTCTAATCTGCTGGCAGGTGTATAGATACAGCTGTTCTGTCTCAGTCTTACAGTGGAGATATCAATATTAAACTCTTGTTTTAATATGTCTTTCCTCATAACGCAAACAGTAAAAAGCAAGTGGACATTCATATTCACGTAAAATTGCGTAGGAATACAGAAAACACTTAATCCCTCCACCCTTAATACTGCTAGAGCGGGATTTAGGGCCAGCAGGACTGGCTGAGATGCCTGGCAGCATATTGGTTCCCTTTTTTTTTTTCTTTTTTTCTTTCGAGCATGTGTTCTCTGCAGGTGCAAAGGATACTGGGTGTTCAAATAGTAGGACCGGTTCCTTCAGTTGGAGGAAGGTTTATTTGCCCAAAGCAACAGTGTCCTTAACATCATGACTGGCCATTTTCGGCTGTAGTGCTCTTCTCCGTGATAGGTGGTAGTATAAACAAGGAATGATTTGTGCCGCTGGAATAAGGCCATGTGTGTTATGCCAAATATAAAATGAGAGGGCTGATATGAGTGCCTCTTGGACATGTCTTTCATTACCCTTTACACTTCTCTTTGCTAATAGAATTTGGAGGAACCAAACACATGCTGGATGCAGGGTTTTATTAGAGTGCTTTGCCTCGGGCCCTTAACTCCTTTAGCTGGTCATTACCTGACCAGTAAAGACCTCTAAACGGGTCATTAGTGCTTAAGTAATAAACTGTTTCACAAGACTGTCTAGCAAAGAACCTCTTTTATCATTTTTACAGTTACTGCTTTATAGATAAATCAATGACCAACAACTGGATATTCTTGTTTTGCTACATAATCCCATAATAGCAGCCCCAGCAAATAGGCAGCAGGTTCTGTTCAGGAGAGCTGGAGATGGCCACACGCAAGGGGGACCTGGAGTTATATGTAGGGTAAACCAGGAATAAGGTAAAGAATGAAGGCACATTCTGCTGTTAGCAAAATAAAGAGTATATGCTTGTAAAGTTGCTTTTTTTCTTTCCTTTCTAGAAGTTGTATAATTTCAGTAAGGTGGTTTTTCTCCCCCCCACTGCTGTATTAGGAATGAGTAAGCCTCAGTATAGTCTAATGTCGGCAGAGAGAGAGTTCCTACATTCACAGAGCTTTTCTGAATTAACAATTAGTTAGTAATGTAAGTCTTGACTCTTCTCTACCATGCATCTGTTGACTTTGAATTTGGCATGTGTGAAATGCTTTCTAGATATGACAGTAAGAGTTAGCTGTGGCACACATTTTTTTTTCTCCTGGTTCTTGACATGAAATTTTCAGGCCCCCCCCTTTGACCAGCATATCCCTTAAAACAGGTTTCTGTGCATGAAGCTGTACTGAGCTCTTTCTCCCTGGAGAGACAGAAAGAGAAAATGCATAGTAGGTACCATACAATTTTTTGGAAGATCACCAGGCATTCAATGTTTCCATCTTTGTTAATATCAGTGTATCGAGTGACTGCTGAGTGCTGGAATAAGCAATCTAGTCATATACATCTTTTCTCATGTTAGCCTTTGAGGAGTGCCGGTCGGTGCTGGGACTGTTGGGTTTTTTGTTTGTTTGATTTTTGGCTTTGCTTTTTTTTTCTTGTCATGATGCATGAATGTTCCAAATCAGAATAGAATGTGATGCTGAAAATGGTTCTTTATAGACGCACAATATTTTTTTATGGTAAAATGGAATTAAATCTCTGCAAATTGATGACTTCTTGTGTGATTAGTGCTCATGGAGCAAAGACTTAGTAATTATTTTTCTAAGAAATTGAAAATATGTTACTTATGGGACAAGTTGTTTCTGGTAGTGTAAAACAATTAATATTGAGCAGCTGTTTCTAGGGACTGTTTTGCAAAAAATATGACATTGTCATGTTTCTCTGGACAGTTCTTCTACACTGAATTAGGAGTTATGCATTTGGAGCTGCTATCTTGAATCTAACGAAAAAAGATGAAAAAAATGAGAAGTTATTTATTACAATAAAATGTGTTTTTTTTCTTTTCCTTGTCTTTATGAGAAAAAATACCTGTTGACTAAAAGCCTTAACCAGACCCACCAAGGGCTTTGAGGTGACTTCAGTCCTGCACATTATTGTGCTAGATTCTCAAAGATGATGCTGAAAGTCATAACATTATATATAGTGATAGGAGAATTGTGTGCTGAATTACAATTTAACTAGGGGTGAATCTGACACAGCACTTTGTTCAGTTTACAACTCTCACAATATTCTGAGCACCTGCAAAAGGATTTTAATTCATTTAAAGCAAAAATGCAGCAAAGCTAACGTGGGATTAGAAAATGAATAACGGTTCAGAGGTTGCAACTACATGGTTGTCCTGTTGACATCTCTGTTGATAAGCAGTCAGTGCTGGTGCGGTAGCAGCCGTAGCAAAACCAGTGTTTGTACTGAATGCTCCCTTCAGACTCGCTGGACAGAAGCTGTCCTGCGTGTCACTTTGCTGTGTTAGAACAACATCAGGAATCAATTTGGTCCCATCTGCAATCACCTAATATAATCAACCTCTCTTCTGTTTAGTTCAACTCACTACCTACAGTAAGTGATTTGTATGTCCATGAATATTAAACTTTCCAAGTAAATGTGTGAGTAAATATGAGTTGGCTATAAAAGAAAGTTATTTATGTGCACTGAAAATGAGTGCCTGTTATTGCTTTTATAAAAAAGCATTGTATTGCATCATCATGGTGTGAATAATGATTATTGCTTCCTTTTTCTCTAATAGGAGAGAACAGTAGATCCCAAATAACGTCTTTGTTTATCTGTTTCACTTCTGGCTAGTGTAGTCTCTGTTAGTCTATTTATTGTAAAGATTTTTCTTCCCTATTTTTTAAAGTCAAAGCTCTGTTAGAGAAATTTTTCATGGCTCAACAGCTCTTAGTTTTTTTTTATATGACTGAGTGCAAGTATATTTGCCTAGTGATTACAACAAGGCAGATACAATATTTACAAGCCTTAGCAATTCCTGTGCAAATGCAGTCTCCGGAGAAGGGCACGATAACAAAGCAAGCAAACATCACAGTTATCTAAATAATAAGAAGTTGCAGGCATTTGGTGGTGACTCACAACGTGGATGGGAACCCTGGAGTTTTAGAGTAATTTATGGGGATGCTGAGGAGATGGATTTCATTTAAATACAGTAACTGCTGAAATATTTCGAAGTTAAAAAGTCAACTAGTGGTTAAGTAAATATCCTCTTGACCCCTTTTAACTCTTGTGATGTACCGTTGTTTTAAAGTATTTACTTTGAAATGCTTGAGTCATAAAATGACCCAGGAGAGATGGATTGACCACAGATAGTTAATGCATAGGATTGAGTTGCTTAAAATTTAAACCCCGTGCCTATTTCTTATCTAATCTATTGTTCTTTAATTGGATGAATGAGGTTATAAATGGAGGGCTGTAGAGGCTAAAAAAAATTTAAAAAAAAAAAAATTGTTTCCTACGGTACTGCAAAAAGCATTAGGGGAAAAAATTTAGAGAAGAACAGAGATTCCTTCTTGTTTCTATAGAAACCAATAGTGATCAGGAGGGGAGAGGATTTCTTTCAAGTGTACATTTTAGTGAGGCTAGCTCAGCAGCTCGGCACACTGGAGGGCCAGTGTAAAAAAAAAAATAACAAAAAATCCTCTAGCATCTTGAGATGTGGTGTTCATGCCCCGGTGATACCAGCTGGAAGGAGGATAACATATCACTGGGAGTTGCTGGTTCATACTGCTGTGGGTGAAGGGATCTCTTTGCACTGCCACGTCCCCCAGGGAGCACAGCCTGGCAGGGGGGCTCCCGGCAGCTGAGCATCACTGAGGCTGGGAAACCAGCCGCGACGGGAACTTGCACGAATCGGATGTTAAAAAGGGAGAGAGGAAAAAAAGAGGGGGAAAATACTGAAGTGTGCTGTCCTATGTCGAAATTAACTATGCTAATTGCTTTGGAGAAATAATCTCCTTTGGTTTTGTCATGCCAGAATCGTGGCCACTGAAATATTGTGTCAAAACAATTACAACCAGGACTCGGTGACTTGGTTTTTTGAATCATGATCTTCTTCCTAGTATAACACATAATCCCCTGCACAACAGAATTATATTCTTAATTATGTTCTGTTTTCCTAATATCACCTAAGTGTTGCCATAAAGAGCAGTTCAGGGAAACATTTGAAAACTAAATTCTAAAGCAAATCTAAGTCTTAATCAATACTGCACCTTTAAAATAATTGCAGGATTCCCCTAAATGAAGTTCAGGTCAAATGCAATGTCAAAAATAAGGCAGTTTCAATTTGTTGCAACCTGACAGGTTCAAGAAGTGACTGAGGAATATCTAGTAACTGGCAAAGACACCTCTGTTTGACATTTACTTTTGCATGTAAACAACAGAGCACTGTATATTGGCATCTGAATGTATTCGCTGGTGATGATCCAAACCCTGGTATGAATTTAGATGGTTTTCCTTTCTGTTTATAAATACAGAGTCGTGATAACAAGAGAACATTTACTGCAATCTTGCTCTGCAGTTGTCAGAGCAGAATGAATCATTTTGAAACATAAGCCTCCTCAGATCTCAAAAATATCAAGAAAAACATAAAACATAAGGGAAAAGGATTATAAAATACAAATAAAAAAGGTTCTTAACATATTTAGAGGCCTATGGGCTGTAAACACTGTAGATTATCATTAATGAAACTCTCTGCCAAGTACACAAACCACGGTTTGGTAGCAGCTGTTAAGCAAGCATTGTTCAAAGCTGGGTAATCCCTTGAACATTATACATCGTGGCTCTCTACCTCTTCCTATTAGTAATCAGATAATTGCCTTGCATTTTCTATTACACATTTTTCTCTTAAAATTCAGTTTCATTCCTCTTTATGTCAAAAGGCTTTATCTTGCAGTAATCACTTAGGCAAAAAAATCCCACAGAGGTCAACAGGCAGGGCTGTGGTCTCCTTTATTTTCTGGAAGTGTGGTGTCATACAATTCCGTCCTGTGATGTTACTTTGGCTTTATGATGATAAAACAGAGAAGAATCCCACTCTACAAACAAGGTGCTTGAATTGCGTTGTAACTTAGTTACATTTTTTTCCTATAAAATGGGCTCTTCTAAATAATTTGGAAATTAATTAAAAATACTGTCTGCTGCTGTTTTTTACTTTAATTTTGCTGGGAGGAGGAGGAGAAGGTGGGGGACTTTGGACCATTTGTCCAGGAGTTCAGGGCTCATAGGAAGGCTTCCCAGGACACGATACGCAAGTATGTTGCAGAAGGAAATTTGGAAATAATGGCAACTATTTCTTTCCATCATCAAAACATCCTGAAGTCATAACAACACAGAAATAGTGAACCATAGCCCTGATAATGGTGAGTTCCCTTGAGCTCCATTGCCTATTAGGGTTGAACTGAGAGAGTAGCTTATCTTGCACTTCTGGAATTTCTCATAACCCTACAACAAAGCACTATTGATTTTTCTCAGCCTGGCAGGAGGGGAGGAGGCATTGAAGAAGGTCATATGTAAATGTGCTAAGTTTGATAAACAGCTGGACTGTATATTACTGAGTCTAGAACCTTACCTATGCTAAGTGAATCCATTTTATAAGCCTTGAATTATGCATCTGCTGTTTCCTCTGAATGAGCACATCATGTCTCTGCACTGGAGTGTTTAGCCTAACAATACTAACTGACATGGGCCATTCAGTTTAAAACCCACATCTTTTTGGTGGGCACTGGCTTCACAAGCTGTTGGCATCAACTTTTGTAGTCCAAGATCTGGTTCCAATTCCCAAAATCAAAGCAGATGGAGACGTAATTCAGAGAGCAGAAAATATGATTCATCCTTAAACCTGCAGGGTTGCAGGGACTGTTTCCCTCTAGTACTTAAAATTATTTTACATCACATGTCACAAGCAGAGGTTTGAGAGATGGTTTCACACCCCTCCATGGGCAAGGCATAATGGATATTTTCTAGCTAACATATCTCTGTACATGTGTAAGAAGAAGAAATTGCTTTTCTAAAAAAAAAATTGCAACATTTTGTTTTCAAGAGAATCTAATGCTTTCTGTTCATTGCAGAAGCAATATTATTAAAAGCCAGTCAGCAGAAAAAAATCAGAAAAAGGATGGTCTGAAAGACAAAAAGACATGTATTTTTCCCCCATTTTCCAAAAAATAAATCACCAATGAAGCAGGAGCTGTCTTTAGGCAAGGTTTCAGGAGGAAGATTAGATAGCAAAACCATTTCCTTCTTCCAGTGAGAAGCAGTTTTCATTGAAGACAGGAATTTAGGAGTATTTCTAAGGGAAAAGGTCTTGCAGCAATACTGCAAATTGGGCAGTACTTTGCATAAAGCAGCTAACTCACTGATCCTCCTAGCAAAGTAACACCAATTAAAAAGGCATCTGTAACCAACAAAGTACAAATGTACTCATCTCAGTTGCTGAAAGGAAGACGTGTATGAAACGATATTATTGTTCTAAAGTGCAACTAAAAGGTTTGAAGAAAGTGTTCATCAGTTGCTTTGTTGTAAGAAACCCCACTCTGTGCAGAGTATCTGCTGACAAATTTCTTCTAGTGTATGCTTTAATTTCTAGGATATTATGGAAGAAAGAGCTCTGCAAAGATTCTAACATTTGGATGAATTTACTGACATTAGGATGCTAATATTGTACATTGCTTTGACCTCTGTAAGAAGGTTGTGGCAGTAGCAGTTTCTATATCCTGTTTGGGTACAGCCATTTGGGGCTTCCTGGAGTGATCCTGGACTTAAATTTGAAAGATCATATTTACAGTTGCATATAATTCTTGCATTGTCTTAGCAGTTGTGTGTTGGTTTGGATTTGCATTTCTTTAGAATGAAGAATGTGTCAGAATCTGCCAAACTGTCTCATTAGCACTGCTACCCAGGAAGGCTAAATGGTCTGTGATTAACCCCACTTTTGTAGAGGGTTTCCTGTGCCAGTGGTATGCAGCAGTTGGGGAAGTTTGCAGGTAACTCTTGGGTGCAGAACATCAACTCCAATGCTAATACTGCTGAACATTAATTTCTGTTTTATTGTTGGAGGTAATGTTGGCCAACTACAAAGGTTGTCCTGTGGTCTGATGCTCTCATTTTAACCTACAAGAGCACATCAGTCATAGGTGGTCCCTAAAGTTCAGATGGATGGACAATTTTGAGGAACTTTAATCTTTGGATATTAGACATGAATATGAAAATAAACCACTTTGTTTCCATATTCTATCAGTTATTGGCATTTTTCCTTTTATACAAGTCTAAAAGGAAGAAGAGGTATGGAAAATAGGGAAGCAAGAAACTGGGATGAGAGTTAGATCCCATAACTAATTCCAGTGTAATTTTCAGAGAAACTGCAAAGCGGGTGAGTGGAGTAAGGGATTCAACAGTGGTTTCCATCCCCCAGGCTCCCTTCTCTTTACCTGGCCATATTCTGGGATAAAACATTGTTTCTGGGAAGTCGAAAACACAGCTGACCTGGTTGCCAGGCAAACAGAAAGTCTGAGACTTTTCTTATATTTTAAAAGAAAACAAACCCCAACTGTTCACAGTTCCCCTTGAGCAGAATCCAGGAA
>NW_010147366.1:0-11248 GCF_000699245.1 Pterocles gutturalis | reverse complement strand
CCTTCAGCGTTTGACACCAGATGATGGAAGGCTCACAGCTTCAACTAGAACCCAGTCAGCTGCCATTTGTGATTCGGGCAGTCTGTTTTGGGTGAAATGAAAGGACTGAAAATCTTCATCTTATTTGAGGAGAAAAAACTTGTCGTTGACCAAATGTAGGGACTTTGAGCATAACATTCTTATTAAAGGATTATTCAAATAAGATAAATAAAATGCCCCGACTTCCCTACTGGAGAAAATTTGCAAAAACAAATAGCTGTCATTAAATTGGGTAGAACACACACTTTGGAAGTAAAAATGGAGAAAGTCCACAGTAAAGTTAAGATACTGTTGTAGGAAGGTGCAATTATTAAAAAACAACAAAACAGAGAACCTATGGAAAAAAAATGGGAGGGGGAAAGCAGTGCTTTCCTACTAATTTGTCCCCTTCATTCTGTGTTTAATTTAGTAAAGCAGTCATAAACGTTGCTAAACAGTCAAAAAATTAAATGTTGCTGTATAATTTATGGTGGTTACAGGATACATGAGAGTGCACTTTAATTAGCAAATTGCATGTTTATTTTATTTGCTTAGCATATAATTTAGATTGGATAAATGCGCTTTGACTGGCTATGGCACCTTGGTATCCTCATTTCGTATAATTTTTAATCACATTGTTTTGGAATTTTATTGCAACATTATACAGTTGATATAACAGTGCACAATTAAGTATGCTCAGTTCACACCTTGCTCTTGAGGAAATTACTTTTTATCTGTGTTTGGATGGAGCACTTTGCATGGCAAGTGAGAACTTGGGAGTAATAAAGAATGCACTCTGTGGGCGCTAGAGCTGCAATCTGAATAGTAAATAATAATAGTAATGATGGTGCCCTGTTAGTGAAATGTGTTTGCGAGGAAGATAAAAAAAACACAAACAAACTCTGGAAATAGGGAAATGGAAAATTTTATTGTATGTAATGGTATACTAGCTGTATTATAACAATGCCTTGATGTTCCAGCTAAACTGAGGGAGGATGAGGATGGTGCTAGGTGCTGTACATAGCCAGAGGGGGAGAGATTTTCATCCAGCAAACATCAGGAGAGGAGACAGATGTTGAGAGGGTAAGTAGATGATACAGGGTGTGGGAGATTATCCAGCAAAACTCCCATCTCAGTCCTGGGTCCTGCTCCTGCACAGCCACTGTATTGCGACCCGCGTCAGGATGCAGACCAGGTTGTAAAATGTTATGAGTGTGAGGAGTAGCATAAAGAGACGGTGCACTGGGAGCGGCATGCACAGGCACGGTGTGTGTTCCTGTGATTCTCAGACTTAAAAATATTTCTGTACCTTTTGGTTTGTTTACTATTGTGTATCTGATCATGCTCAGGGAGTGTCATTTTGGGATCTGTTCCTGGTATCCTGACTTCGATAGGCTTTGAATCTGCAGCTCTGTTTTCCCTGTTGTTCACTTGGCTTTTTTATGTGGTGACAGGATTAAAAGAAGGCTGTGTCCTTTGGGGAAGGCTTTGGGGAAATTCAGATTCACCTTACCAACTGCATTTAAGTCCCGACGTTAGGTAAAAGGTCAGCAGCATGTTCAGATATTCTATAGATGTTTCTGGAGAATGTAATAGGGCTGCAACTTGGAGGTTCTGGCAAGAAAAAATAAATAGTTGTGAGTTTTTTTTTTTTTTTACAGAAAAATATTCCCTAAAGATATAGATACTAATAGAGAATATTATTTCTGCAGGTAAAATATGGAAGGAATATAGAGCGTTTAGTTGAGATCTAGCATATATCTCAGCAGTGGCATTTTATATAGTGTTTGGACTTAGAAAATTCTGCAGAAAAGCTATAATTTTCTCTTTCATTCTATGGACTGTTTCCATAAGGGCTGCCTGAGTATTACATATATGCCAGTCTCAGATCCCAAGTGACTCTGTGTCGTGAAGATTGATGCTGGGCCAGATTATGCTTTCAGTCACAGGTATAAATCTGAGGTAACTCTATTGTCTTGCTTCCACTGAAAAGAGGATCTGGCCCACTTTCCTTTCTTCTCTGCCTTTGAGTAATTGGCCCTGTAATGCGCCCGTGCTGCTCTTGTGTGATTGGCACTGATCGTTTCGCTGTGACAGGACATCGGTGGTGGTATGTACTGCTTGAACACTGACATTCCTTACTTTGTTACAGTGTGTTTTGATAACGTTATCTGCAAAGAATGTTCCTTGCACTGGTTATGGTTATTAAAACATACAGAGATCAACAGATATGGCAAACAGCTGCTTAGTCACAGCTGATGTGAGAAATTTGATTTAATGTAAGTTTCACAAATTGAAACTATATCCTCTAGAAAAACACGTGAAATTAATCCCTACTGCATGCAACCTAGCTGACTTTGTTTAAAATAGGATTATATCGGGATGATAAACAGACTAGAATTAAAGCACCTTTTTGAAGATTGTTGAAATATAAAAGAAAAACAGCAAAGAGGTGAGTTTTTCTGTTTTGGGGTTTGTGTGTGTGTTGTTTTTTTTACTGTTGTGCTACAGTGTTTAATATTTATGGGACCTATCATGCAGATGTCATAGTGCTGTAAGAAAATATCTGTGGTATTTAGAGCCAGAGATGCAGTTCTTTTAAATATCTGTATTGCTCTATAAAGGCAGACAGTGCTTCCCAGCATTCCTTATGGAACGCAGGGAGAATGGCATGGACCTCTTGAATAATTAATATGGTTTTCAGAGCAGTAGTCATGGAAACCCAGGCAGTGTCACATATATGGGTTTTAGGAATTAGGAACGTTTTGGATTGCACATTTAGCCAAAAAAGAGCATGCTGCAAGTCCTAAAGATCAGAAGCATTTTCTCAGTGAGTCTCTTGTTTACACTGACAAATACACATATCTTATATATTTTTGGATTTAAAAAATATTTGGATGCCTAAAAATTTACATGGTAGTTGTCCAAAGGGCTGTAAAGGCACTAACAGCCATAAGTCATCTTTTAGATGTCTTATTCTTTTTTTTCTCTTTTTTCCTTCTTCATCCCAGACCCCAGAAGATATTAGGCTGTAGGTTTTAAACTGTATAGCCAATTGCTATTCACTTAAAGGACTGCAGCTTTACCACTAAGTTGCTAGGCCCTTTCTATTAGTTCAGTTGTGTGGCTTTTTTATCTGTCTCAAAAAATGTCTCTTCAGGATCAATATCGTCATTACCTTGGGTGTGTATATGGAAGAAGTCAACCAGGCAGCACTGAAAAGCTATCATCCAGTCCTCAGTAATATTGTACGTGTAAAGAATAAAAATGCCTGGAAGTTATTTATAGACCATAAACCCTCTGGTTTCATAAACTATTTTACACTATTATTTGTCCAAATCTACAGAGTGTCTCCTGAGTTCACAGCACAGTCAAAAGCCTCTGTTCTTTATTTCTGGCTGTTTGAATTGGGAAATTAATTAGAAATACACTTAGCAATTTATGGACATGAAAAAGCCATTTGGCCCAGTAAGCCTGCTTTCTTTTACCTTTTTTCATTCTCATTTTGTTTTGTCGCTCTCTTTCAATCTACTCTCTACTAATAAAAATATCAATCTGTTTCATAAACTCGTTGAGACTTTGTGGCAATAGTATTACTTGGCAGCATAATATGGCATATTCATTACTCTCTAAGCAAAATGATTTTTCTTTACATTTTGTGATCCAGCTTCCTCAGTTAGATGCACACTTGCAGCTTTTGTTGAAATCAATGAGAGTTTTATAGCTGTCACTGATAGCCAGTAGTAGTTCTTTATTTTTAGATGTGAAATGATGCCCACAGTTTTGTTTTATTTTGTTTTTATGTAAACTGGTAAAAAAAAAAGGTTCTGCTCCTCTCCCATGTCTCTCTGCTGTATTTAAAATTTTCCTAATATGAAATGAAATGTTTCCGTTCAGTCATTTCAAAGTTATCTCTTTCCTAGCAAGAGTAAATTCAGTCACATTGGCCTGTCTTGATAACAGATGTTGAAGAATCCAAGGTGGTTCAAGGTTTTTAAAGTTGCACCCCCTCTACAGTAAAACTAACTTACCAGTGTGATGCTTAAAATTGTGGACAGAATTCCAATTGTGAAGTAGTTATTAGAGAAATCATCTTGCTTCCTATGATTTGTATTGCAGCCCTTTGTTGATTCATCTCTGTGTCCTTGTTGCTTTTTCTTTTTACTGCAGCCATACACAGAACAAATGGCTTCAGATATTTTTCTACACTAAGCTCTAAATACCATCCCAGTTGCTCTGAGCACTGCTTGGCTGTTCCTTTTCATGTGTATTCCCTCTTTCCTGGCTTATTACGCTACAGCACTCCCAGCTAAGTTGTCATCCCTAGACCTTTAAAAGGATCTATGTCAGTGATGGAAATAGTCATAAAATCCAGAGGACCAACTCAGAAAGATGTGTAAATATCTGCTGCCTGTTGGAAACATCTTGTAATTACCTGAGGACTTCCAAGACTCAACCCCAGAAATCCCATGCAGTTGATAATCTTCTCAACTCTAGTGTGTCCTGGGAAGCGTCTCAGGGAGTTAATTAAAATGTAGAGGATCCTTCAGACTTTTAGAGTGATTAGAGAACTTAAAGGGGGATGAGCTCCAGGACTGTAGCTGCATGCAAGAGAATTTACTCATGGGTCAAAGTGGCATTCCCACAAAAGCAGCTTGGGTCACATAGGAATTATACCCAATGGAAGAGCTTGTCTTCTGGGCGTGTTTGGATCTCCTAATTTTCTGCCACCTTTCAGGTAGGACTCCAGTATGTTAGTGCTGCATACCTTCCTTCTTCCACTGTGAACCGATACATTCGTGGTACCAGTACTATCCTTACCTCATTCCCACTCAGGGTTGTTATGCTCCCCTAGTCATAGAAGAAGTCATGTTAATGACAACTTTTGCAAATATCCAGTTGTCTCCCAGTTTTACTGCAGAAAGTTATTTAGCAATTATTTAGTTTCCTTCTCACAGAACTATACATATATTCTTACATACACAGACACACACAAACACTTAATATTATAGTCTCAAACAATTGATGCTGCTGTCATATCTGCAAGTCATCTGCAGTACCATCATTGCTGTGACCTTTCAGACTGCTGAATGTAAATCAGATTCTTACCCTCTAGTGGTCTCTGTGGCAAACTAAAATTACTCAGAGATTGTGTTCGAACAGTGCCTATCAAGTCAGACGACAAGGCAAGAAGCATATCATCGTTCTGGTTGCAGTGGCATATTTCCAACCCTACACCAGGTGTGGTGTTTTACAATGCAGTCTGTGGTTTGTCAGGGGAGGTGTGTGTGCACCTCTGTTAGCTGTCACATGCTTGCTCAGAACCATTGTGTTCTCCCTGACTTCTACCCCCTATTGATGGAAATCCCTATTCTTGTTCTTGAGCCATCAAATCTCTGAAAACATTATTGGCTTTGTGGATTTCGGCTTTTTAGACTGACATGTTTGAATAACATCATGTCGGGTTATCAGTGGAAGATACTTCACCATATTCTGCCAAATTTGCATTGTTCTTTACAGGGACATTTTGAAGTCCAGGCAGGTGTTCTAGCACTTGGAAATTTTAAATAGGGTGCAGTGCCAGTCCCCTGTCAAAAGAAGCAAATGTGGAGTAGTGGGTTAGTACTGGAAATCTCCTTGTGGGCTGTTAAAATTATCATCTCCTGGCATAATCCCGTGGAAGGATGTGTGTGGGTCAGGTTCTGTCCTGCAGAAAGCAAAGTGACCATGGTAACAAGTTTCATTCACTGCTAAGGAAAGGCTGTGATTAGAGTGAGGGAATAAGAGGATCAATAAATATGACTTCCACAGAGTTGGTAGGCAGATGAATGAAGAGCACTGCTTTTTTGGTTCATCCACTGGTGCTGTGCATGTGACTGTAAGAGCAGCAGTTGTATCATATCTCACCTTTGTTAGACCTTTGAGCTTTATGATTTGTCAGTTTTCACCAAAAGACCAAACAAGGGGGGAAAATATTTGTGTAAGTCAATCTAGGTTTTGACCTCTAGAGCCTTGATTCTCGGAACACTCATGCAGGGCATGTGGGCTTGAACTGTAATTCTTATAATGGTGTTCACCACGTTGGGCTTTTTCTGGGATTGGTCTCCCCTCTTAGGTGTGCAGTGAAGAAGATCAGGTAGGAGATTGATAGGCCATCCCTTTTCTCCTCTGAAATTCTACATTTAAGTGGCTGCAGGGATATCAAAACTTAATACATTTATTTCTGGCTTAACAGAAGAAAAAAATGTTTGTTTGGATATCTTGGTGTTCGTAGTCTGTTTTCATCATCTGTCCAGGACTGTGTAAAAGGGGTTGGTGTGAAGCTAGATTAAAGAAGCTCAAAGCACAACTGATCTGTCTTTTAATACGTTGTCAGCAGAAGAGACTGACTGAATGCTGCAGTGGGCTTTAGATCTTGGTTCCATCAACTCACAGTGGAGATCAAGGTGAACCACTGTCTCTCATAGAGGGAAAGAAACTGAAACCATGGAGCTTTGCCACAAATCTACATGGCACATGGCTATTTAAGAGCTGAAACAGGTTGGTATTAGCGGCAGGGAAGTCTGAAAATGCTCTAATCATACCTATCCCAGCAGGGATCTTAGTGCAATGAGAAGACGATCGTCTTGACAGACTTTGAGAACTTTCCTCTTTAAACACATACAAAATGGGGGGGTCTGAAAAGGGGAGGATGGAGAGGGGAAGACAGAAAAAGCTCGAACTCTTCTGATGTGGCTCCTTTAATTTGCTCTCAGTGATGCCACTGATGTTAATTCTGGCAGGGTTAATTATGAGAAATTAAAAAGCTGCTCAGAACAGACTGTACCCTTCGTACTCCAATAAAGAGGCAGCTCTGGCGTGAGAAAATTTCTTCATTAATATACATCCCCAAAGGGCTACTGCATACAGCTTTCTGAATATGAATCATAAACTCCCAGGGACCCTGCAGGAAGCAGGGGAGATAGGATTCAGAGGAGATTGACTGTGTTACTTTTACTGCTTCAGGAGAATGACGCTCAGGCTGGCAGGAAATCACCATGCTGGTGACATTTGGAAAGAAGAATTTATTAATTTGCATGTTGGCATGTTACAGGCTTTGAAATATGGCTTTAAATACGTTCTGTACAGACACCGCGGTATCAATGTTCGGTGTGTCAGTCTGTAATACATGCAGCTGTTAACACGGAGCTTAGCATAAGCATTGTAATTGTTTACCATTTAGTATTTTGCAAAAATGGCTTTAGGGCATGCATTTATTTCTCAGGAAAATTTCACTGGCTTCTCACAAACTAGGCCCTATATACCCTTAACCTAATACATTTTTACTAAATGGCAATGTGGTTATGCCAGATACATTGTAGAAAGCAAACTGAGAAGAATACCACATACAAATTGTACAGCTTTAAAATGTAAGCGGAAAAAATGTGTCCCAAAACAATAATCTATAATTTATATTAGTATAACTTGGCAAAGCCACATTACCAAGCAAATATAAGTGCAAATGGAGCTAGGTAAAAGTGAAATACCTCGGTGGTATTAACTTTCATCTGAAATAAAGCCTGATTGTTAAAAAATTACGCAGTTAGACAGTTTGTGATGGAGCTCTCTGATGCTGACAGGGTGTTCCAAAGTGCTGATGCAATTTTGAAGTCTCTTCCCAGGAAAGATATTACGGTCTGTAAGTCATTGCTACAAAGAAAGCAGTTAAACAAAGTTACCTTGTAGCACAGAGGTCTAAAAGGAGACCAGAGAATTAATTTTCATAAAACCTGTATTTTTTTTCTCCTCTAATATACAGTGAAGCATCGATATACAGCATGTAACCTTTCATTCAAGAATCTCAACAGTCTTCAGAAACATTAATTAATTAACCTTAATAGCACCTGTAGTCCCTGAGTATTATTTTGAAACTTGTTGTAAATGGTCATTCAGAGGACTGATAAAAATCAGCTGAGATGGACCTCTAAGAAAAATGAAACATTACTTATAGCAGTTGAGAGCACTTGGAGAAAACCTCTTAGGAGGAGAAGTTATTTAAGCAGATTGCTTTTTCAGGCAGGTTACATTGTATATTATTATTGCAATTAGAGGTGTAACTTTGGCCAGGAACAGCCTGGAATAAGATGTCAGGAGTTGAGGGAAACTTCTGCAAGTCTGCAGTCCCAGCGTGCTGGGATCTCTCTGTTGACAGCGCTTTGTATACTAAGTTAACCCTGCTTATCAATATAATTTTTTTTTATAGTTAACATGGAGCTAGCGGTACAGGTAGGCTAAGGGGCATGCACAAGGCCACAACACAACATGGTGCAGTACTGCCATGACTGAGGTACGAAGTCAGAAAACCTGATGGCCTTTTTATTTGTTCTAACACTGGAATCCCACTTTCTACCTATATAACTAAACATCTGCTATCAAAACGAAGGGAAAGATTAGGTATGTGCTATAAAAATGGCATTTCCTTTGCCACTGAAAAATGACTTTAACATTTCCAGGAATAAAGACCTCCTTTGTTTTCTCTGATTCTAATCCCTGTCTCCAATTTCACCTTAGAAGTGTGTGTCCCTCCCAAACCCTGAATCCCTGCTGTCACCAGCTGTGCACTTCTTGTCAGAAACCCACTTATCAATGTTAACGATGAACTTTGAGGTTCATTGAATCATTCATTGTAATCCTCACGTAACAAACATAACATTTCAGCAAGATTTCTAATTACCTTTTGACTGTTTTTTTCCTAATGCCCTGTTGCTGTTGGAATGGCTCTCATGGCATACACAGAAATAACATTAGACTGTAAATCTATTGACGGGAGCGGTGGTAGGAAGAAAAAAAAAACGTAGAAAGGGAGAAGGTCATTTTTATAATTAGTGTAATATATCAACGCGCTAGAAAGCTGGAATGGAAGAAGTTGTTAGAAATGGAAATTTGACTGAAAGTGAAAGTTCATCTGTGAGTCTCTTCTTCTCCGTTTCCCTTCTGATACCTTACTCTCTGAAGCAACCCTTCTGACAGCTCCTGGGTGTACTGTTCTCATAGCCTGAATCTGCAACCCAATACACGGGCAGGGTTAGCTGCTCATATGCTCCTGGAGGACGACTGCTTTAAAATATTCACATTGTCGAGATGGACACTGTTCTCAAATGACTCCAAACCACTGCTTCCAAAGCTCTGAGGGGAGTAAAGCAGCAGACCAGTGCAGGACTGGCTTATGCAACTGTGTTTTCACTGCTTTCGTTCAGGTCTGCATAGATACAATCAGAAAGCCCTGTTTGTGCCCAGACTTTGCTAATTGGTGACCACTGAACACCCAGTAGTTCCCAGCATGGAACAACAGCATGGGTGAGTCTGAAATCCGTGGTGAGGATGGTCAAAGTCCAGTCAGATGGGATGAGCCTTATGTACGATACACATGGTATCAATTGGGAATCAATATACAGGCTACTGTGATTGGGAATGGCTGCCCTAAAACCCTTTCAAAATCTTTTGATTTCTAACAGTCTTTCCCAGACATCAGCATATTATTTAGTCAAAGATCATGAAAACTGCACTGTTTTCAACTGGATTTATCATCTAAAATGCAGCTCACTCGCAACTTGTTACTGTCTAAAGAGAATGCTAACACTGCCACATTTCCTCATTAGCTTTGCATAAGACAGACTCCTGTGTCACAGCTGATGGAGCCTTTATGAGCCTTTTAGCCAAATGACTGATGTTTCCCTCGTTATGTCAGATCTGAGGGCACTGCTGGCATCTTTCTTTATTCGCTGTCTAACACCATCAATCGAGCAGCTGCCATGCACCCATGATCAGGCTGATTATTAAAATGTGCTCAGGAGGCTGCCGACACCAATTTTCTTTCATCTGAAGAGGCCAATATACACTGGCTCAAGCCGACAGTTATGTACATGGAATATTTAGTGCAGGAACCAGCAGGTAAGACTGAGGCTGATTCCTTACAATCTGGATCCAGTCCATTGGGGTTATCATTAAGATGTTATAGAAACAATGGTGATGTTTGTTTGATTTTTCCTCTCCTTTTTTAAATAGGAAAGTTGTTCTGTTTGTTGGGGAGCACTTTCTCTAAGACATAGCCCTTCCTCTTATACCTGGATGTCCCTGGTGATGAGGGGTCACAGCCATTGAAGAGCTTGTTAAACTCGAGTCCTGCTAAAAATGGGCTCTTGCAGGGTTGCTCACCTCTGAGGTTTGTAATACTGGCTTTGCTCCGCTGTCTCTTCATTCACTGATATGTCAGTCTCTTTCAAAGGGAGACAGCCTTTGCCTTCTTTCTGATGCTAATAGTAAAAAAAGACTTCTGCAAACAGTGTAGTTCAGAGCCGTGGGCTGACCCAGCATGTCAAGGATTGATCAGGAGCTTGAGCTCACCTGGAGTTTCCCTACCAACAGCAAACACAACTGCTTGGCCGCATGTTCAAGTGTGCAGCTAGGAACTGTCCTGTTAACCTGCTCTGCCTTTGGGGTCTCTAATCTTGAATGTCTTCATCTCCAAATAGTAAGCTCAAATATTTATTTCTAATGTACTTGTCATTTTGTTTTTTAAGGA
Organism: Pterocles gutturalis; assembly: GCF_000699245.1. Lineage (NCBI taxonomy): Eukaryota > Metazoa > Chordata > Aves > Pterocliformes > Pteroclidae > Pterocles > Pterocles gutturalis. Next base: position 669 of record NW_010147366.1, on the reverse strand, counting down.
TGACCTGTGAAGGTTTGATTAATTGGTTTTATTTTTTTTTAGCCCCAGGGACATATGTATTTTTAAAGGAATATTTTAAGTTTAATGGTTGCCAGATGTAGTTTTGTCTTAGTACAGCACAGTGTGTGACTAGAAGGTATATCCAAATGCACGTCATATAGGGGTGTTATGTGTAGGCTCATATACATATTATGAGTATAGCACAAGAGAGAAGGAGGGGAAGAACCTCTGCGGATGTCTGGACAAACCAGCCTGCAGAGCAAGAGGGGCTGTCACTGACTTTCACCAAGATCTTGTTGGAAAAAAGGGGGCAGAAGTTTTTATGCACGGATGTGGTGGATCCCCTCCTCTTGCCCTTGTCCTGCCCAGTCTGTTAACATGCCCAGGCCTCTCTTTCTCTGCGTTGTCTTTTAAATAGACCACTATGCTTCAGAAATCGTTTCTGCCTTTGTGAGACTGTTAATTCTCTCTGGTTGCTGCAGTGTTTAGACCCAATCTAGAAGCTGGTTGGAGAGGAATTCTAGGAGCAGTGCTGCTCCCTCAGTTGGAGTGATGTTACACTGTCTACTCTGGTCCTACAGGAAATCCAAACCTGAGCTGTATCACACTATATAAATGCACACATTTTTCCACAGTTCAGTTTTTATTTTTCTAAAAAAAAAAAAAAAA
>NW_010147365.1:0-3824 GCF_000699245.1 Pterocles gutturalis | reverse complement strand
AGATGTTAAACAGCACTGGTCCCAATACTCACCCCTGCTTTCCTGTTTTGGAGAGTTTGCTGGAAGAAGTGCTTTTTAGGTCATTTCTGAGCCAAAATTAAAGGATGCAGGTAAAGTTATGGAAGGGCAAGATGTCATTTTTTTTGTTAAGTCTACATCTTCACCTTCCTTCAGAAATGTACCACCACTCTAAAATTGTTTTGCACAGAAAAAATCCACTCCAACACAAGCTGATTTACTTGCTGTTTGGTGACGCACTGAAGTCAGCTGTAAGTAGTTTGAAATCCTCAACAGTTGTGTTAGTTTTGTATAAATACAAACGGGAGAAGGCACACTTTGTCATTAGTTATTTTGTCCAAGAGATCAGAGACACCAGCAAGGTACTTATTCAAACATCATTGCAGGACACACTATCAGGTACTTTTATAATTATCTGGACAGCATATATGAGGTGGATTGCCTCAGCATTAGCAGACCCCTTTATCATTTTTATACCAGCAGAAATTCCTTCTGAGGAAAGGAATTCACAATAAACCCACATTTTTCCCAGTTAAGAACATCATACCCCAACCGATACCTACCCGCAACTTCTTCCTCTGAAAGAGAACTCACGCATTTTGAAAAAAGTTATTTATTTTCACTGCTTTAATCTCTCTACTGTAGTGTTAGCACTTAACATTAAGCATCCACTCTTCTACCATCCTATTTACAATCCACTGAAATGTATACTCTACAAATACAATACATATTTTCAGAAATGTAATGGAAATGCACAAGTTTGTAAAGTTTAAAAAAGTGACACTTATCTGTACAGGATCCTCAAATCATCCAAAAAGTAAAATTTACAAAGCAGTATCCACACAGCTATGTAAGGGCAGGCGCTACAGTGACAAAGCAGCAAAGTTGCTAATACAATAAAATACAGAAAATTAAAGCGTTTCGGGGCACCAGATAATACATTTAGTACCGCTGAAGTTGTACATTTAGTAATACCCATATTTCTAGAAACATGTAACTGCAAACCTGGAGAATGTTCTGAAAAATACTAAACATTATATACACATGAGGTAAATGTACCTTGGTCTTTTAAGAGGTAATTTGAGTTTAAAGCAACTGATATGGTGAAGTTCTTTTGGTGGTTTGTTTTTTTTTTTTTTTAAGACAAAATGATTAACACCTTGCAATCATTTAAATGGCACAATATAAACAAGGAATTAACTAAAAGGTGAAGAACTTCATGGCAAATCACACTCGGAACGATTACCCAAAAAAAAAAAAAAAAAAAAGCCTCTTACTTCACTTGACACCTTCATGTCCCCGTACAGTCAATCCCCATGTCTTTACCCTATATACAAAGTCTTCTTAGGATTACAAGTGGAACCATTGGAGGGTGACAGTGTGTCATACTTGGAAACTCAGCTTGAGAAACATCCCAGAATTCCAGCTTTTAAGGTTGGAAGGTCCCTGAAGAATTCCAGCATTCCAAAACCAGTGTTTTGGGCTTTTCAGCATCAGACCACTTCCAATGCTCTTTATTCTCTATGTCCATATCCACCTGGTTACTATTCCGTAAACAAAACTGAGGCTTCAATGCTACTAAAATGTCAAATTGATTAAATCCACAAAACTTAAGTGAATGTATAACGTGTAATATTTACAATAAACATTTGCATCAGTATTCATCAGAAACTGTTTTGGTATATACTTGAAATTATACAAAATTAATATTTTGAATGCTAAAATATTTTGGTCCCCCTGGATTTCCAAGAGCAGATCTTGTGATATTACAATCTTAATTTAAAAAATACTTATGTGTACCTGTGTCCATATATATAAGATATGATCTTACACAGGTAACATTTAAGGTTACATAATATATACAGACACAGCCTTTGTAAAAGGTGTTCAGTTTATATAATGGAAAAGAAGAACAAAGCTTGAAGTTGTGGTGCCAGAACTGAGGATGGATATAGCTCTATTCAGATTTTTCCTGTTCTGCATTCCAATATGAATAATAAGGTTGTCCCAAAATAACATTCCTAACATCACACACTGTATCAAGCATCCTTCCTGTGCTTTGTTTTTGCAAGATTCTGTTATAAAGTGAAAAATTAGAGCAATGTAAGAATAGTTGCTAGCAATTCAGGAGAATGAAGACTAGTCAGTGGTTGAAATGAGACAGACGGAACAAACCACTGTGCAGCTGACTGAAAAATCTGCATGTTATGATGCTCTTCAGCTGTCATAGATTCTCTTTTAAATTCAACAGAACTGCTCCTTATATTTTAGGAAACTCAGCATCATGGTGACAAGGTTTTCTAGGTGCTAAAAAAGCCACTAATGAAATTATTTGATTAATTACATCAGAGGTTCTCCCATGTTACCGTCAAGACTACTATAAAGATCTGAAGCATGCCAGTAGCCTGGTGATTCTCAAGTACAAACTATACCATTTGTATCTATGGTAAAGATCCAGGTACCCCTACAAAAACCTCAAAATTTAACTAAGTTAAAGGACTGTTTAAATAGGAGGCCTTTGAAATTAGCATGGAGATACAATAAGTTCTACTTTGATGCTGACCCGTTTTCTTTAAATATTTGTCTAGTTACATAGACCTTGTTACAGAGGCATGCCAAGTAGATAGACCTGGGAGTTTAGTTATATTCAATCATTTTTTAAGAAGTCATAACTGAAAACACTTTGTGGTGCACAGCTGTCCATTTGCACAAAGGCATAGTTTATTTAAAATACCTACATGAAGTCATTTTTGATCCAGCTTGGATTGCTAGAAGCCCAAAGCACATAAGCCTGGTGGGATCCAATCTGACTGGTGAGATAACGCCAAACACACACAAGCATGACAGCTGGACCTAAGTCTAAACCCAACTGTCTTTTAAGAACTTATCTTATTTCTCCCTCTTCTCCTGGATGTTATCTTCCAGCATGAGTAAACTCACCTATAGAGGTGGTTGAATAAAACATTATTTGCAGTTCAGCCTCTGAAGGTCCATAATTCTCAAATACAGCAGCGAGGCCCTGAACCAAAGCTGACCTCTAGGTGAACCTCACAACCTAACAATATATCAGATATGTATCATATTGATCACGTATGCTGTGTATTACCTTATGAATATTTGCCAATTGATACAAGCTTTTGTTGTAACGCTTACAGAGCATTGCTGTAACGCTGGCTGTAAGATAACAGTTGCGTAACAGCAGCCCCCCTCGCCAAAGAGAGATAAACCTCTCTCAAACCGACACACAGACCTCTGCGTGCCAGAAGGTAGCAGGGCGGTGACGGGCTTTGTTTAGAGACCCATAACCAAAGATAACCAGACACCTTTACTCCTTCTTAACTTTTTTCGGGTTCTGGCCAAGCGTGGGAAAAAGTTAACAAGGAAAAAAAAACAAAACCCACCCGTTTACGATAGAAAGTTGTTTATTCAACTGTATAAAAGCGGGGAATGTTTGCAGGGAAATTTGGGAGCCTCATCTATACGGTGGACGCACTGTACAGAGATTTCCCAATTGCCGGGAAGGGTTCTCTCCAAATCCTCGCTGCAACCGGGCTCCCCAGCGACTGCGGATCTGGATGATGGTAACGTATCATCAGGGCAATTGGTGATGGATCTTTCTTAATCACTGTCGCTGACTCTGTGTAGTAATGATTAGGTGCATTACCTTACTTTCTGCTTGCTAGCGTAGTTCGCTTATTGTTTTGCTGCTTTACCTTATCTTGCTTTATTTTCTCTGTATTAATTTCATCATTATTTTATCACTTTAAACATAAGTCGAAATAAGTTTACTTTTTTTTTTTAATTTG